>NC_057811.1:287478954-287649333 GCF_018294505.1 Triticum aestivum
TCCTGGGTTTTACTCCGAATGCGGTGGCATGCATGGCCCTTTTCGCGCATCTCTGCGAGGGCTTCGCCGGGGTGCACCCCAACACGGCGCTCTTTCGCCATTACTTCTCCCCTCCGATCCAACCAGGGGGCGCCATCTCCGGTTGCATCGCCTGTGTCTCAAGATCCAAGGGAGCGTATCCGGAGGGCGCCATGAAGGAGAGGTGGGAAGAATGGCGGGGCCGGTGGTGCTGGATCGAGGAGAAGGACCCGCCGGCGTTCTGCGAAGTTCGCCGGGCGCCGCCGGTCCGCAGAAGCGATTGGAGCGACGTCGATGCTGACGACGAGAAGCTCACAGTCGCCACCACCAGGATCCTCCGGCTCACCGAGGCCGGCCTCAACCTTGAGATGATTGGGGCGGACTTCATCCGCCGCCGGATCGCTCCACTGCATAACAAGGGGAGGCCAGCCTGGCTCTTCACGAACCCCGCCGACATCATGCGGCTTCGTTCCGGTCTTGACCACAATTTCACGGTGATGGGGCATGCCCATTTCTGCCAGCGGCTCTTCCAGCTTGACGTGGGCCGCGACGGCGAGGTCAAGCGGACCGGCAAGGTCGCGAGGGCCGCCGCGAAGGCCGGCAAGGTCCTCAAGGGGCCTCTGTTCAAGCTGCCGACGGGGGTGGTCCTGTTGTGCAATAACTCGCGTCGGTCCGATATTGTTGCCATGATGTCGGACTGCAACGCGCATGGCCCTGACCCGAGCTGGAAGGAGTCGGAGGACGCCAAGGTGCAGTAGTTCTTTGATACTCTGCACGAGGGGTACGTCAACGCCGACGCCGAGCGGCTGCTTGTCCAGGACACCACCCAGGCGGAACTGGACTACATCGCCACCAGGGCGAGGGAGGCACAACTTGCCGAGGAGGCCGGTAGCACTGGTGGTGTGGAGGACAAGGCCGCGACGGCCGCGGAGCAGGAGGAGCTCGCCCGGTGGGCGGCGGCCGCCAGGGAAGCCAGCAGCGCCGGCACCAAGGCTCCTCTGGTTGAAGATGTGGTCGGCGAGTCATCGTCGGAGGAGGCCGGGACCGCCGGCCCGACGCCGGCTATGGGGAGAGGGCGATTCCTGCGGCGGGCCAGTTCCGGTGAGCCGGTCCGGCCCGGCAGGGCTGCGCGGCCGCAGCTGACCTTGGAGGGGTCCGGGCGCCACACGAGGGCCGCGGTGGTAAAGAAGCCGGCGAAGGCCGCGGTGAAGAAGAAGACAGCCGCCCCTTCTTCGTCCACGCGTGTCCAGACACCACCTCCTTCCCCCCTCCGACGGATGTTGACACGAAGGTTACTTTTGATTATGGATCCCTCAGCCCGAGGAGGAAGAGGAAAACAGCAGAGGAGGAGGCGGACGATGAGTAAGTATCTGGTTCCTTTTCATTATCTCTGCCTCCTCAATCTGTGTTGCTCGTCTTCGCCTTTGCAGGGACGTGGAGACGCTGGCCCAGAGAGTGAAGAGGGCCAAGGTCTCGGCGGGTGGCCAGCCCCCGGTTGGTACTTCGAGGGTGCCACTGGTGGTGTTGAGAGGCCCGGACAGCAGCCCCCGGCTTAGCCCCCAGCGTAAGTTCATCTTTCTTCCCCCGTCAGGGGCACGACACTTTGGTGCTCACCTTGCCAGGTATGCAAGAGGAGAGCAGCAGCAGGAGGAGCCGTAGAGGGCTACTCCTAACACGCCGCCCCCATCGACCACGCCGCCCCGAGGGGAGTCCCCGGCAAGGGCGCCAAGCACCGAGCCCACGCACATGGAGGAGGAGGAGGAGAACTTGGGCGCCGGCGGCTTTGCCTCGACGCCAAATGTTGGCGGGGAGGGGACTTCCGTTTCCCAGCCTGGTACCAGCACAGGTAAGTCGTTCACCATTCGTCCCTATTTCTTTTTCTTTCTGGCTCTTGGTCCTGGCCTTGCCTCACCCCCTTCTTCGGCGTCCGGATTCCTCCTCGGTAAACCCAGAGGACATGGACGCCATCATCGAGGACGTTGCCAAGGCCGCCGAGGCGGACGCCGAGAAGAACGCTGCCGAAGAGGCCGCCAAGGGCGCTGCCGAGGACGCCGGCAACGGGCCTACCGGGGAGGCCGGCAAGGCTGCCGTTGAGGAGACCGGCAAGGGGCCTGCCGGAGAGGCCGGCGGGGCCGCTGCCGAGGGGGAGGAGGAGGTGGCTGATGGCCAGCCTTCCTCTTCTATTGCTTCTAGCTCCGGCAAGTAACTGAGTGTGAGCGACGACTTGTTCGTCCACCCTCCAGGCGCGTACAGCACCAGGACACCCGTTGAGGGAGAGGTGTTCGACGACGAAGTGCTTGCCGCTGCCGAGCTTGTAGTCGTCGACGAGCCGATCGTTGGTGGCGACGGTTCGCGGGAGGAGCGGCTCGTCCACGCCATGGGCGCCAGCTTCCGGAAGCTCCAGGCGCTCCACCGCGCCCGCCTGGACAAGGCTAAGTCTAGGACGGCGGTGGTGGAGAAGGCGGAGGCGGACCTCCAGAAGCGCGTTGCCGAGACGCAGGACTGGTTCCGCGAGGCCCACAAGGAGCTCAAGGCTACTCAGGGCGAGCTGGCCAAGCGCGACGTGGAGCTCACCATGAAGCTCGCCGACGTCGAGAAAGCTCTAGAGACGGTGAGGAACTTGGCCGCATCCGCAGAAGCCGCCCGGACCCAGCACGAGGCCGCGCTGAACTCCCAGGAGGAGGACCTCGCTGCACGCGAGGAGAAGCTTGCCGCCATGCTTCGCGGCAAGGATGCAGAGGTGGAGAAGCTTGTCTTGCAGCGGACCAGTGAGCTGGAGCAGAGGCACAAAGAGGCACTCAATGCCCAGGCCCAGGTTCACGCTGGCAAGGTGGAGGAGCTGGAGGCGGAGCGCGACGGGCTGAAGGAGCAGGCCCTGAAGCTGTCCCAGGAGAAGGACACGCTTAACAGTGCCCTGACAGAGGCGCATGGCGCGGTCGTCAGCAAGGCTGGGGAGCTCTCCGAGGCCAACAACTTCATCAAAGACCTCAAGCTGAAGCTGGAGGGTCTCGAGAAGGTGCTGTCGGAGGCCAAAACCCGAGAGGGGACCCTGGCCAAGGAGCAGGAGGCCGAGAAGCAGTTGCGGAAGAACGAGGGCCTCAACTTCGCGGATCACGTGGAGGGCGAGAACCGTTGGCTCGATCGCCTCGCCACCGTCGCCAACCAGGCCGCCGCGCAGCTGGCCATCATGGGGATGTCGGACGTGAGGTATGTCCCGGAGCGGAGCGTGAGCACCAATTGCACCCTGACCATGTTCTTTGAGAAGGTCGTCGGCGCTCTGGAGCGGCTTCACGCCAACCGGGCGGCCTCACTGGCCGACGAGTCCCGGAGGCTTTGCCAGGATGCCATGACCAAGGTTCTCACCAAGGTGGCACACTGGTACCCCGACCTCGACTTCGACGCCGCGCTTGAGAGCTTGTTTGAGGGTACTGACCTCGCGCCGCTCAGGGAGCGCATCAAGCCCATCATCAGCCGAGTCGGCAAAATTCAGAGGGTGGAGGGCCAGTGCCGGGATTAGGCACCCCGTTCTTTATCGCCGCTGCAGGTTCACAACCAAGACAATCACTATCTCTAGTTAGAACCACAGCAACAATTCGATGTAATATAACTCTGCAGCACTTTCAGTATCATGCATGTTATTTTCCTGTTCGATTTTGCTTTGTATGTCCACCCTACGCTACCCGGGTAGGTTTGCCGGCGCGTAAACCCAGGGCGGCGTCTTGGGGACGGATCCCCATTGGCCTGCCGGGTGTGCTTGCTGCCGGGCAAACCACCTTGCCGCCCTTAGCGCGGCCGCCCAAACTGTCGAGCTTGACTCGAGTCAGAATCGAGAGCGTTGCCAGGTGCGGAAGGCTACCCCGCCACTCTCGACGCGGCCGCTTGAGCTGTTGAGCGGACTCGAAACAGAACAAGGGCGTTGCCAATTGTGGGAGGGCCCCTTTGCGTGCAGGTCTCTCATACATGGGCAAAATCTCCGAGGACGATAACCTTATATATAGGAGGAAATAACTCAAAGCTCTAAATGACTTAGCTTTTCTGTTGCCGCGCCGGCGTCGTTCCTCCGGCCGCCTTCTTCTCAGGAGCCAAGGGCGATGAAGAACCGCTAGGTTTGCTACTAGGCCAGATTCTCACAATTGTGCCCCCTACCTGGCGCGCCAAAGATGTCGGGGGAAACGACACCTATGGGATCACAAGAATCCCTACTACGGTTGCCAGGCGCAGGGTTGCAAGAAGAGTAGGATCAGTAGCCAGCACGAGGAGCGTTTACCCAGGTTCGGGCCGCGAGGATGCATAAAACCCTAGTCCTGCTTTGGTGGGTGTATTTCAAAGATTTCTTGAGCTCTCGAACTAGCTGTGGTGAGTGCGTGGTTCGAAAGAGCCGAATCCTTCTCCAGTATGCCATGGGCCTCCTTTTATAGTCGAAAGGGGCTGCCACAGTGGCACACAGGAGGTGGAAAGGCGCACAGTACCCTGAGCTTATCGCTCGTATTACAGGACAAGACGCATTTAATGCGTAGCTTAGGTGTCCCCCTGCTTAATCGGGGACGGGGGCGAGGCCCGTCCCGTCCATCGCCGCTCCTCCTTGCTTTGACACGCGTCTTGGCCAGCGATGCGTGCGGCGCCATGTAGGCAGGCTGGCAGCTGAGGTGGCGCGGTGGTGGAGCCTTCACGAAGATTTGCATGCCGCCACGCAGGCGCTCGATGAGTTGGCCTGGGGGCTGCATGTTGCCACGCAGGTGCCCGCCCAGCTGGTTGGGCTGGCAGCTGCATGTGAACGGTGGTGGAAGCTTGGTTGGGGTGGGCCTGGCGGTGGCCCTGCTGACGTCCTTGGTGAGGGCCTTGCCGGGTGGCCCGGCAAGGGTCTTGCCGTGGCACGCTGTCGTCCCCGGCAAGGGCCTTGCCGGGGGTCTGGTGGCCTTCCTCGGCAAGGATCTTGCCGAGGATCGTCGTCTTCTAATCCTCATCTGATCTTGAATATATCTTCACAAAGATCTACATGCCACCACAGAGGTGCCTTACCGAGCCCTGGCCCCACGTGGATGATGGCGTTGGGGACCGTGGGCTCAAGGGTGGCTCGCTCTGTTGGTGTGGGGCGAGCTGCCCCGGCAAGGGTCTTGCCGGGGCTGCTGAGGCTGCCCCGGCAAGGGTCTTGCTGGGGGAGCCTGCTTCGTCCCTCTGCTCCTTGTGGTCTCGGCCTTGGCGTTGCTCTCTTTATCTTGGGCTTCGGTCTTACCTTGGCTCACCTCCCCTGTTCTGCTTGGTGTGACCGTGGGCGCGGCTGAGACTGCCCGTGCACAGGTAAAGGGGTACAAAAGCGTGCCCCTCTTTTTGTACACCGACACTGGCACTGGGCTCTGGGTTAATAGGTTAGTCCCAAAAATAATATAAAATTATTTAATAAAGCCCATAAACATCCAAAATAGATAATATAATAGCATGAATACTTCATAAATTATAGATACGTTGGAGACGTATCAAAGACCAACGCCGCCGCCCGCAGCTCGTGCCGTGCACCGCAGCACCCCGCCCGAACCTGGCCGTGCTCCGGCCGCCGCCCCCAGCTCGTTTCCGGCGAGCTCCGGCACCCCCGCAGCCTCCCGCTTGCTCCCCTGGATGCGGCGCACCTTCAGCTACCCGTAGACGCAAACCACGCTCAAAACCGAGCCCCGTAGCGGGTTTCCGGCAAACTCCCACCACCGATCTGGTCGTCGTCGGCCTTAGTCCGGCGATGATGTCGTGGCGCTATATTTCGCAGCTAATCCCCCAATTAGCACTCTGACAGACACTGACAGCGAGCCCCATCACAGGATCAAACCCCAGTCAGCGCTGGATTTGGCCGTGGTTTAGTCCTTGTGTCAATGACACGCGGGTCCCACCAGTCAGCTTTGACCCTGGTCAACTCGGCTGACCTGCTGACGCAGTAGTGACACAATGCTGATGTCATTAATCATTTTCTGGATTAAAACTAATCCTGGAAATTCCAGAAATTGTTATAAACTTCTAAAAATCATAGAAAATCAACCGTAGCTCAGAATGAAATAAATTATATATGAAAAATGATCAGAAAAATCCAACCTATACATCTGTACCATTTTCATGCATGTTTGGACAACCTGAAGCTACTATATATGACAATCTGAATTAATGGCATTTGAAATGCCTTATGTGGAGTTTGAATTTGAACCCTTGGTTCAAATCAACTTCATTTAAATCATTGCTAGTTGCATTAGCTCAAATCACAGCATGTTGCCATGTCATGATCATGCATCATATTGTTGCATTGCATTGATTGTGTTCTTTCTCTGTTGCCGGTGTTTGTTCCCCCTCAATAGACGTATGTTCCGACGATGAGATTGATGACATCGATGAAGAACTATACTATCTTCAGAAGTGCCAGGCAAGCAGAACCCCCTTGTTCATTCCCATACAATCCCAATCTCTCGCTCCTGCTCTCTTTTACTGCATTAGGACAAGAACGATTCAACTGTTACATACTGCGGTAGTTGAACCCCTTTCCTCTGCATGACCTGTCATTGCCACAGTAAATAGATGAAACCCACTAGCATGAGTAGGAGTTGTTTGAGCCCTGATGTGCCTACTCATTCATGCTTGTTTATCATGCCTGCTATTGCTTAGAGTTGTGTCAGGTCTGATTCATCGGGGATGAGTTGGAAAGTTGTGAACATGTCCTACTGTTGAGAGCTAAGTGTGTGAACACGATTTGGTAAAGGTAGCGGTGAGAGGCCATGTAGGAGTACATGGTGGGTTGTCTCATTGAAACCATCCTCAGGAACTGAGTTCTGTGTTTGTGATCCATGAATAGTTACTACCACACATTGGGTTCCAGTAACTCGACCCCTCTCGGCTTATTAATCAACTCGATCTCTGTCCAGGAGTTGCAACTAGTTTCTAGTGTTTGTAGGTAGTGTTAGTAGTCTACCAAGTGGCACCCGGTATAGGTGGGCTTGGGACAGACTAGGCACCGTGGCCGGGTATACCAAGCGTCGCCCGTTTGGTGGGCTTGGGAACCCTGTACACATCATTTGGGGCCGTGAGCGACACCCCGGCTGGATCTCCTTGCGGATGGAACCCGAATAGGCGATAAACCTAGACTAGGGACTTGTGTGGTTAGTTAGGTAGTGGCCGACTCCCTCGCAAGGCTTCCGCTTGAAGGTTGGCGAGATACACGACGTGTACATGGTGGTAAATGGCGAGAGCGTGTGTGAAGAAGTACACCCCTGCAGGGTTAACATCATCTATTCGAATAGCCATGTCCGCGGTAAAGGACTTCTGGGTTGCCTGTACAGTTCATAGACAAGTGAAAGTGGATACTCTAAAATGCGCAAGATAAGCATGACTGCTATGGATGGCCTTCTCGTAGGGAGACGGGAGCGGATCCATAGTTGTGTATTGATATGGTGGATATGTGGACTCGTGTGCGCTACCTCAAAAGAGTTACTTGCAGTCGTAGTACAGGGTAGCCACCGAGTCAAAGCTGGCTTGCTGCAGTCAAACTCCACCACCCCCTTTGTTGATACTGATGCATATGTAGCTAGTTCTGATGTAAGTCTTGCTGGGTACATTTGTACTCACGTTTGCTTAATTTATGTTTTTGCAGAGAGACTTCAGTCTCGCTCGTAGTTCCGCGTGGACTTCGACGTTTAGCTTGTTACCTCAACTACGATCTTGTGCCCTCGGCAGGGTCTTGTAGATAGTCAGGCTTCTCAGCCTTTTCATTTGTAGTTGTCTATACTCAGACAAGTTAAGCTTCCGCTTGTGCTTGTGCTTGTATGACTTGAACGCTGGGTCATCAGACCCATGTTTGTAATATCTGGCTCTTCGGAGCCTAATGAATAAATACTTTGAGTTGTAGAGTTTTGTTGTGACGCCATGTTGTATTTGCACATATCGAGCATATTGTGTGTATGATTTGAAATGCTTGGTATGTGTGGGATCCGACAACCTAGTTGTTTATCCTTGGTAGCCTCTCTTACCTGGAAATATCTCCTAGTGCTTCCACTGAGCCATGGTAGCTTGCTACTGCTCCGGAACACTTAGGTTGGCCAGCATGTGTCTTTCTTCCTTCCTGTGTCTGTCCCTTCGGGGAAATGTCACATGGTGTCTATCGGAGTCCTGTTAGCCTGCTACATCCCGGATTCTCCAGAGTCCTGTTAGCCCAGCTGCTACAGCCCAGATTCACTCGCTGATGACCGACACGTTCGTTGCTGGGTCATGTATGCCTGTCCCTGTAAGTTAGTGCCACTTTGGGTTTACGACTAGTCATGTCGGCCCGGGTTCTCTGTCATATGGATGCTAGCGACACTATCATATACATGAGCCAAAAGGCACTAATGGTCCCGGGCCAGGTAAGGATGCACCCGTGGGAATATCGTGCGTGAGGCCGCAAAGTGATATGATGTGTTACATGCTAGATAGGTGTGACTTAGGATCAGGGTCCTGACACTTCCGGGCCTCGCTGGCCAGAGAGGTCGCTCTGTTAGAGCGAAACTACTCCAAGGCTCCAAGAACGCCCTCGAAGAACAGGGTCAGTTTGGCATTGGGACTCACGTTCGGCTCCGGGGCGTACCTCACGTTCGGCATCCCCATGGTAGCCAGCTTCATGGTGATCCTGTCGGCGACGTCGGCGAGGCGGCTGATCTAGAGGTTTTCGCCCGCCACATAATCCTCGTGGTTTGCTGCGTCGTTCCTGTGCAGCTGCTTCTCGTCCTCCAGGGCCTTGGTCAGGGTCTCTTCCCGGGCCCTAACCTCCGAAAGCGTCCCCTCAAGACCCTCCAGCTTCAGCTTCAGGTCTTTGACGGAATCGTTGGCCTTGGAGAGCTGCTCAGCCTTGCCGAGGACTATGGCCTGGGCCTCCACCAAAGCGCCCTTGAGCGTGTCTTTCTCCTTTACCAGCCCCAGGACCTGCTCCTTCAGCCCATCCCGCTCCACCTCCAGATCCTTCACCTTGCCGTCATGGACCTGGGCGTGAGCATTGAGTGCCTCCTTGTGCCTCTGGTCTAGCTCCTGGGTCCGTTGCACGGCAAGCTTCTTGACCTCCTCGTCCTTGCCGCGAAGGGTGGCGGCGAGCGCCTCCTCACGAGCGGCAAGGTCCTCCTCCCGGGAGTTCAGCTCGGCCTGGTGCTGGTGCCGAGCGACCTCGTCCTTGGCGGCTTGTCCCTTCGCCGCCTCCTGGGCTTTCTCGACATCGGCCTGCAGCAGGATAAGCTCCTGTTTGCGCTCAACCAGCAGATCCTGGGCAACATTCAGTTCCTCGTGGGCCTGGCGGAACCAGGCCTGCGTCTCGGTGACGCGCCCCGCGAGATCCGCCTCCGCCTTGTCCACCGCCGCCATCCTGGACTTTGCCTTATCCATGCAGGCACGGTGAAGCGCCTGGAGCTTCTGGAAGTTGGCGCTCATGACCCGAAGGAGCTGCTCCTCTTGGGAACCGCCGCCACCGGAGCTCGGTTTGTCAACAACCTCAAGGCCGGCGGCGGCGAGCACCTCGTCATCGAACACCTCCCCCTCGGTGGGCGCCCTGGTGCTCGCCGTCCCTGGGAGGTGGACGAACAGGTCATTGCTCACCTTCAGGTACTTACCCGAGCCAGAGGCAGCGGAGGAGGAAGGTTAGCCGTCAACCACCCCCTCCCCGGCAGGCCCTGTACCGGCCTCCTCGGCAGCGGCCCTGCTGGCCTCCCCGGCGGGCCCCTTGCCGGCCTCTTCGGCGGCAGTCTTGGCGGCCTCCTCAGTGGCGATCTTGTCCGCCTCGGCCTCGGCGTCCCTGGCGACCTCCTCGATGACGGTATTGATGTTCTCCTAGTCTGCCGATGAAGCACCTAGATACCAAGAAGGAGAATGAGGCAGAGCCAAGATCAAAGTTCAAAAAAAGAGAAGAAGAAAGAACAGGGACAGGAAGCAAGCGAACCTACCAGCACCGGGCTGGGAAGAAGTGGCGTCCTCCCCGCCAACATTCGTTGCCGGGGGAGGACCACCGGCACCCAAGTTCGCCTCCTCCTCCTCCATAGGCGTGGGCTTGGTGGTGGATGCCCTTGCCGGGGACGCCCCTCGGGGCGGCGTAGTCGAGGGGGGCGGCGTGTTGGGGGTGGCCCTCAGCGGCTCCTCCTGCTGCCGTTCTTCTCCTACAAACCCGGCAAGATCGGCGTCAAAGATTCACACCCAAAAGTTCGTCAATGGAGGGGTAAGTGATAAGCTTATGCTGGGGACTGGAGCGGGGGCTACACCGGGGGCTGCTGTCCGGGCTGCTATCCACCAGCAACGGCGTACGCGAAGTACC
This sequence comes from Triticum aestivum, assembly GCF_018294505.1. Lineage (NCBI taxonomy): Eukaryota > Viridiplantae > Streptophyta > Magnoliopsida > Poales > Poaceae > Triticum > Triticum aestivum. The sequence goes on from NC_057811.1 coordinate 287,489,264, forward strand.
CGCCGGGGGCTTGTCGCCCGTCGAGGCCTTGGCCCTCTTCGCCACCCTCTGGGCCAGCGTCTCCACGTCCCTGTGAAGATAACACCAAGTCAAAGAAGGATAACATTAGAGTGACGGCAGGAGATGATGCTGGGGGCAAAATACTTACTCCTCCTCCACTAGCTTCCTCTTCCTCGCCGGGCTGAAAGATCCGAGGTCAAACTCGGCCTCCAAAGTGCTGCCCGAAGGGGAAGGAGATGGGGTCCGGTACCACTTGGACGAGGACGAAGCAGTCGCCTTCCTCTTCCCACCGCGGCTTTCGCCGCCTTCGTCGCTGCCACGGCCTTCATCGCCCTCGTCTCGCGCATGAGCTGCTCCTGGGGTGGCTGCCGCTGTGTGATCCTGCCGGGCCGGACCGGCTCACCAGAGCTGGCACGCCTCAGGACACGCTGCCTCCCCGCAACCGAGGGGGGGGGTCGTTCACCACGACCTCCTCTGCGGATGACTCATCGCCCGCATCTTCAACGAGAGGGCCCCCGGTGCCGGCGTTATTGGCCTCCCCAGCAGACTCCGCACACCCGGCAAGCTCCTTCTCCGCGGCCGCGTCGGCCTCGTCCTCCACGTAACCGGCGCTGCCAGGCTCCCTGGCAAGCGACGCCTCCGCCGCCCTGGCGGCGATGTAGTCTAGCTCCTCCTTGGTGGTGTCCTAGACAAGCAGTGGCTCTTCACAGAGGTACCTCTCTGACAGGTTGTCGAAGAACTCCTACGCCTGCTCCGCCTCCAGCTCGGCCCAATTTGGGTCAAGGCCATGCGCGTTGAAGTCCGGCATCATGGCGATGATGTCAGTTTGGCGAGAATTGTTGCTCAGCGGGACTACTCCCGCCGGCAACCCAAACAGGGGCCCCTTGGCGACCTTGCCGGCCTTTGCGGCCTTTCCGCTCCTCTCCGCCCTGCTGTCGCTATCCACGTCGAGCTGGAAGAGCCTTTGACAGAAATGGGTGTGCCCCATCACCGTGAAGTTGTGCTTCAAGCCAGGGCGAAGCCTCATAATGTCGGCCACGTTCTTGAAGAGCCAGGCCGGCCTCCCCTTGTTATGCAGTGGAGCGATTCGGCGGCGGATGAAGTCAGCCCCAATCATCTCAAGGGTGAGCCCGGCCATGGTGAGGCGATGGATTCTGGTAGTAGTGATCCCGAGCTTCTTGTCGTCAGCGTCGGAGTCGCTCCAGTCCTTGCGACGGGCTGGCGGGCTCTAACGAACTTGGCAGAACTCATGTGGATCCTCCTCCTCGATCCATAGCCACCGGCCCCGCCACTCCTCCCACCTCTCCTTATGGGCGCCCTCCGGATATGTGCCCTTCTCCTGGGTCCATGGGATCCGGGTGACGCAGCCGGAGATGGCACCCCCCGCCTGGATACGGGGATAGAAGTAGTGGCGGAAGAGCGCCGTGCTGGGAAGCATTCCGGCGAAGCCCGCACAGAAGTGGGAAAAGAAGACCATGCACGCCACGACATTCAGCGTGAAATCGAGAAGATGGAAGCCGTAGGTGTGCATGACATCATTGAAAAAATCAGAGAAAGGGGGGCAGAGCCCGCAGGAGAAGTAGTCAACGAAGAAAGGATACCGATTCGGGCCAGCCTCAGCAAAATCAGCGGGGATGATGTGCGTGGCCGGATGCCCCATCGTATTCGCCCCCCACAGAGGCTTGAAACAGTCCCTGAGGTGGACCGCATCGACCGTCGAGTGGAAGAGGGCAAGCTACGTCCGCCGCACCGCCAACTCGCTCTCCGGCACCTCCTTCTCCCCAGCGTCCCTGGCCACTCCCTTGCCCTTACTGGTTTTGGGTGCCATGGCGACCGGGAAAGAGGTGAGGAATCTGGAGCAATGGGAGATTGGGGGCAATGGGGGCGCGGCGGCCGTGGATGGAGGCAAGAACTTCAAATCTCTCACCTGATGAAGAAGAGAGGAACGGCGGTTCTGAGATTGGAAGAGGCGCAGAGGATAAATGAGCAGCGCGCCTACGTTTTTTCCCTTTTTTATGGGGAAGGCGCGGGCCGGTTCTTTCCCATTTACTGCGGTGTGACGCATCAGGGCAGCAACCGCCCCACGCATGACCCCCACATCACGCACGACCCCCACGTCGCGCATTCAATGCAGGTCGTGGGGAAGCGCAAGCGAGTGAGGGAGTTACTGCGGTAAAAACTCTGCAGCTCGTGCGCCCGCGCACCGTTCTGGGCCTGGCCCAATAACGCCCCGCGCTTATATGTGGCCCAGGCCCGGGGGCTCCTGTCGGTGTACAAAAGTAGGGGTCCCTTTTTGCACCCCTTTACTTGTGCGTGGGCAGTTGCAGCCCCACGTCCCTGGCCACGCTTGGCGGGGTAGAGGAAGCAAAGGCACAAAACGACCAGAGCAACACAAAGAGCGGAAGGGCAAGGTGGACACCCCCGGCAAGGCCCTTGCCGGGGCGGCCTCCACAGCCCCGGCAAGAGCCTTGCCGGGGCAACTCGCCCAACGCCAGCAGGGCTGCCACCCTTGAGCCTGAGGGTTCCAACGCCTTCAACTACACTGGAACCAAGGCTCGGGAGGCGCCTCCGTAGTGGCATGCAGATCTTTGTGAAGACCAAGAGCATACAAGACTAGATAAATAACCAGAAGACGAAGATCCTCGGCAAGGATACTCATGAGACCTCCGGCAAGATCCTTGCCTGGGACGACCACGACGTCGTGGCAAGACCCTTCCTGGGCCCCCGGCAAGACTCTTGCCGGAGACATCTGCGGGGCCGCAGCCAGGCCCACATCTGCCAAACTCTGCCTCCATTCCCATGCAGCTGCCAGCCCACCAACTAGGCGAACACCTGCGTGGCGACGTGCGGCCTCTAGGCCAACTCAGCAAGCACCTGCGTGGTGGCATGCAGATCTTCGTGAAGGCTCTTCCACCGCACCAACTCAGCAGCCAGCCAGCCAGCGTGGCACTACACACCTCGTCAGTTCGGACGCGCGTCGAAGCCAGGCGAGGCGGCGATAGCTGGGACGAGCTTCCTTGCCGTCCCCGATAAAGCGAGAAGGGCATGTCGGCAGCTCATTAAATGCATTTGTCCTACGGTGCCAGAGGATAGACTCGACTACTGTATAGCTTTCCACCTCATGTGTGCCACTGTGGCAGCCCCTTTGTCTATAAAAGGATAGACTCGACCACAGTATTCGGACTTTTTGGACCCTGCATGCCTTGTAGCTAGTCCAAGAACACCAGATCAACAGAAACCAGCAGGAGTAGGGTGTTACGCGTCACTCGCGGCCCGAACTTGGATAATCCCCCCGCGTTGATCTCTCAATCCCGCTCTTTCCACAGCCCCGCGCCCGCCAACCGTAGAAAAAGGGATTCCTCGTGATCCTGTAGGCGTCGTTTCCCCCGACATACTTCGACTTGGTGTCAACTTCCACTTCCCGTGAGTTGACCATTCGAGCTCTTGAGAGCGAACCACTTGCGACCGACTCACTTCTACATCGTACTTGCTTGTGCTTCGAAGTTGTGAAGGACGCACAAGGACATGCTTTCAAGGTGATATCCTTCTCTTTTGAGAACCCCCAAACTATGAGCATGAATATTGTGGATCCTACTTCATGTGTTGCTTGCACCTTGACATATTGACACATGCTAGAGATCTTTCTTTGACTTATCATTGCCACATTGCCATGCCTCATGACATATATACCTTGTGCGTTGCACCCAATTCTTGGATTACTTGCTCCTATAATATTCTCGGTTGCAACAATGTCATCACTTCACATATGCCATGCCCCATTGATCGCTACATGCTTGACTTGATTACCTCACACATGATGAACAATTGCCCTTTCTATTGTGTTGAGTGCCACACTATCTTCACTACACCCTATGCCCGTTATGCTTGGATTGTCTTGCACTTGACCCATGTGTTGAGACACTTCATTTTTTTGGTGTTGTGAATGATTCTTATGCCTACCATCGACCATTTGTCGAGCGCTTTATGCATGATTGCTATGACCATGAGGTAGATGCTTATTCTCTTGTCACACATGTTTGCATCACTACCTCACATTTACATGCTTGTTTCCATGATGACCTTGGTTGTGCTCAGTTATATGCTTACATGACATGCGACAATCCTTTGTCACACCTTATGCTATGCATGATGACGACACTTGTTCGGTGAATCACCACTTGAATGCTTGGTTTTGCACTCACGCTAACCACATTTGTTTTTCCAAGTGTTTGTTGTCCTTACTCCTTTTGAAGGAACCACACGACGGTGCGACATTGGAGAGTGACCATTATGAGCTTCAAGATGATGACTACTTGGTGAACGTCCACTTCTACACGGCGACGCCATCTCTTTCCCATGGCGATTTGGTTTTCGATCCGAGGTCGGATCTTTCACAAGGGGGAGGGGATGATGCGGATCATCCTATGGACATCACCATGTCAAGAGTCCGTTTGGCGAGTGACACGTGCGACATCTACTTCACGTACACAAAGGTGAATCATCTCCTTTACACATGTTCACTTGAACCCATCGAGGATGGTATACTACTTGACGCTCCTCTCGTGTGCATGCATAGGTATCATTGGAGCACCACGGATGACGAGAAGGAGTGCAAGCGCAAGTGTACGCCTACACCGTCCGTGAGGGAAGCTTGGAACCGACGATGGAAGAAGACGGTGCAAAATTTGCACTACCGAACTGTCCGGTCGCCAAACCGGACTGTCTGGTCCATCTAGTGAGCAGTTTTGGTCTGTGCAGAAATTTCACTATCGGACAGTCCGGTCCCCCAAGCGGACAGTCCGGTAGTACAATTTCTGGATGCCCAAAAGTTTCTGTTTTCACCGGACTGTGCGGTCCCCCGTACCAAACTGTCCGGTAGTGCATCTCCGGGCAGGATTTGGGCAAGACCCATGTAACTTTAACCTTTTGCCCTCACTTACCCCATCCTTGCCTTGGACCTATATATATCCCTCCTTCTCCTCCATTTTAGGGGAAGCTAAGAATATATCTAGACATTAGAGCTTAGCTCATGTATCTCCCCTTATGGGATTCCTCTTGAGAGACAGAAGGCTCCATTGGAGTTCAAGACCTCCATTGGAGAAGATCCTTAGGTATTCAAGACCCCCATGTGGGAAGGATCTATCTAGATCATCAAGACCTCATCTCCTTCATAGGATTTGGGATGAACTTTACCATGTATCTTGTTTCCCTTTGATTGTTCATGTACCTTGTGGATCTTGTATGTTTGTTGGTCTAGTGGATGTGTGATTGGACTTGTTCTTCAGTGTTCCTCTTGTGATTTCCCCTCTTGTTCTTCGTGTTCTTCATGGATCCCCTCCAATTCGTGAAAGATCTCCACTTAGGGTCTCCACCCTACAACACTTCATCTATATGAAGATTATTTCTGGATATAGCCAAGCAATGACACATTTAAGTGGACCTCACCAGTGTTCTCAAGACATTTAGCATTAATGTTAAAATATCAAATCAAGATTCATGAATAAACCATCAAATATCCGAGGTAAATCGAAACATATACATATAATCACTTTAACAAATGTTGTTTAAAACTTTATAAGAATATACGTCGCATGATCCAAAACATAATGTCCTATACAAATCCGGAACGTAAGAACTATTATTCGATCCTAAGATGAATCTTGAAGATAAATTAAAGCCACGATTCCATCGGTCCTGAGTAGCGATCCCATCACCATCCTTGACTAGCATCACGTCTTTATTTCTTCTCAGCTTGTGAGGTTTCTATAGTCCCTGCATCATACCACAAACGAGAGCAATCGATCAGTATCGAATATTTGTGACTTACAGAAACAAGATAAATAACATTGACTTTGTATAACTTTTGTACCTTTACCGGAAGAACCATTCTTCTTATGTGCCAGATATTTCTTGTAGTTCCGATTCGAGTGACCCTTCTGTTTGTAGTAGAAACATTCAGTCTCCTTAGAGGCTCCGCCCTTCTTCTTCTTCTTCTTCCGAGAGGCGGTCTTACCGGCACCAGCAGATTTCTTCTTGGACTTTCCCTTCTTTTTGAAACTAGTAGTCTTGTTGACCATCAAACTTCTTTGTTCTTCTGCATTCTAGCTTCCGTAGTTTTGAGAATAGAAAACGATTCATTTGAACTTTTCTCCATCCCGTTCATGTTGTAATTCATGAGAAAACATCATAAGATGGGGGAGTGAAGCAAGCACAATATATGTACCGAGTGTTGGCGGAACTCCAAATTCCAGTGAAGCAAGTCTATCAACATAGCCAGCAAGCTTCACTATGTGCTCACTCATTGATGAACCCTCTTTCATCTTGCATTCGATCAGGTCCTTGGTTAATTCAAACCGTTCGGTCCTTGCCTGTTTCTTGCACAGAACTTCTAGTGACCCAATTATAAATTGACTGGTAAATCGTCCAAAACGCTTCTGCAGTTCAAGATCCATGCAAGTTAACATGAGACACTGGACTGCCTCATACTCATCACTACGAGCAGTATAAGCAGCAACTTCTTCTGGTGGTGCATCCTTTTAGGGAGAATCACCTAAGAGCTTATCTAGCACATACTCCTTCTTAGCACTCCTGAGAACAAATCTCAGGTTCTTGATCCAATCTGCATAGTTTCCACCATTTGCAGCCAACTTTTCTTTCTCAGGCATAGGGGCTAAGTTGAACATATTGTGAGCCATTTAATCTACAACGATAAACACAAATAATTTTAGACATAATTCATAATTAATTTTGCACTAGTCATTGAAACAAATTAGAAATTTAATGTGCAGTCCCACTCAAATTAATATCTCTCATAATTAATAGCGACTGATTCAAGATCCAAGTCTAGCTCTCGGCCATTGATGTGGACATCACTGATGATGAGAATTTTGACCGTTGGGCAAACTTTTGCCGATCATATCTCCATATGACTCTTGTTCATCTTTTGATGCTTTGTGCTCCGAGCTCAGAACGATTCTACTAGAACTTCAAGACAACCGAGTGTTATCTACATACATGGTCTGGCCATCCCCATCTTACACCTCACGTCCCGTTTGTACTCATATGGGCATGACACACTCTGGAATGCTACGTTTTATAGAAGGTTGCAACACTAGGAAGAGCACCTTTTAACTTGATATTAACTATGGGAGATCACCCTAATAATTGACTACTGCGCAATCAAAGGGTGCAAACAACAAAGGGATAAACATCTCAGGAAATTCATAATAGCATGACATGGTATAGCCCTAGGCCCAGGGAGTTCTCCATGATCGTCTTCAATCTCCAATTGGAGCGATGTGACGACCAATATTTCGTTGCTGTGGCAACCGATTCAAAAACGTTGTCATGGTGGCTATCTCAGAAAACATTGCCGTGGAGACCGTTTAAGAAAACTTTGCCATGGCACCAAAATCTGAAATTCCTTCGTGGCATGAAATTATAGCTCCTCGTCCCTCGCCTTGGTACACCTTATCCTCGTCGGGGTCCTTGAGGTAGTCCTGGATTAGGGGGTCCTCGGGTTTCTGATCTATCCGATGTGGGCCGAACTGATGGGCCGTGAAGATGAAGCAGAAGACTATCCCCCATGTCCGGGTAGGACTCCTATATGCGTGGACGGCAAGTTTAGTGTCTGGAAGTGCAATTTCCTTCCTCTGCAAACTGACTATGTACAACCCTAGGCCCCTCTGATGTGTATATAAACCGGAGGATTTAGTCCGTAGAGGCCATCAGAACAATCATAGGCTAGACAGATAGGGTTTAGCCATTACGATCTCGAGGTAGATCAACTCTTGTAACCCATATACACATACCGAATATAATCAATCAGGACGTAGGGTTTTACCTCCTTTAAGAGGGCCCGAACAAGGGCAAACATCGTGTCCCCATTGTCCCTTGTTACCATTGATCCTTAGACACACAGCTTCGGACCCCCTACCTGAGATCTGCCGGTTTTGACACCGACAGTCCTCCGTGTACGTCTTGCCACCATCACCTGTAACCTATCTCTCCAATATTTACATTAAGGTGGAAGTATCGTGGCTCCAGCCATCATGCCGTGACACGCAGGCCACATAAGATTACAACATATAACCATCTCATACATAAACTCATTGTCATGACGAAGGCTATACCACATCATATGCAAACCCTACAAAACCAAGTTAGACATCCTCTAATCGGTTTGGCAAATTTTAGTTACGTGGCTTCTAGGGTTTCTGGATAAACCTAGCTACCTACGTGCACACCATAAAGTGATAATATTTGTTGCTAGATTAATTTTCGAGGTGTGTGAAAGAAGAGACTTAATTAAAAATCTCGTTCCCCCACACTAAACTTCATCTAATATGCGTGACCCCCTAGAAGATCATCCATCTTCATCGCCCTCTTGTGTATGCGACGGTTCAGTATTCTTGACTATGGTGAAGCCCAAGGAACTGTTAGCATATCGTCGACAGCTAGAGCCGAGTGATTGTCAAAACCTTGTAGAAAGCGACACCATGTCGTCAATGAACTGAACCGAAGGAACACTCGAAGGAAGCATAGCAAGAACATCACCCTCACATACTCATGTGATCTTGATCGCAACCTGCATCTACTCATAGAACTGCTTTGATGCCACTGTTGGGAAACATAGTAGGAAAAAACGCCCTACAACCACCCAAGAACAATATGAAGATGCATAACGGGTTGTGATCAACGACCGTTACCGACTCAGGGAGTGCAGCAGAAGTAGATGAGTCGGTGTAGATCATACTTGGAGTCCCTCAAACATCGATGATGATCCCACGAACCGCTCTCGAACGATCCCTCGAACGGAAGACCGAAAGCACAACCTCTCTACTTGGTTGCAAGCGTACGGTCTTCATGATCCGGCAGCGCTTCACCGTCCAGAGCTAATTGTCATTGGAGAATTAGAAGTAGGATATTAGAACCACATGGGGCTTCTAATTATGAGGTTTATAGGTGGCTAGGGCTAGCTCTAATTAGTCAACTAGGACCAACAAGAACTAGAACTAGATCAACTAGAGGAGGCTCCAAAACTTGTGTATACATAGGTTAGAGGGGAGGGAGAGGGAAGCCACCAAGGGGGGGAAGTCCCCCTTTGGGTGCTGGCCTAGGGAGAGGGAGTTGGACTCCCTCCCCTAGTCCAATTCGGCCCTCCCACAAGGAAAGGGGGGCGCCTTCCTACTTGGGCCCTTCTGGCCCATGTTGCCTTCCACCTCTTGGCCTTTTAAGGCCCATTGATATTTAATTAATTATAAAATGTTCTAAATATTTGCAGAGCATTATATATAATTTAACATCCCCGAAAACATTTTCCACCTATATATAATTAATCGGTAATATCTGGTATTACCTGATATTCACCGAAACCCTTCCGGTGACCCCGAAACGCTTCCGGAACCTCTCGGAACTATTCCGAACATTAATGAAACAATTCCAAAAATATATTCTCATCACTCCCGCCCCACTAACACTCAGCAGATCGTGATTACCTTAAGCTTGTGACCCCGTAGGTTCGGTAAACCATAGAAATGAATGAAACCCCTTCATTCAATGACCGATAGCGGAACCGTGGACATCCATATCGGTCCCTATGATTACACGAATGATATTCGAGTGAACCTTTGGTTATCATGTGATGTTCCCTTTGCTTCTCGATACTTTACAAAACCCGGTGTGCATCGGTATCCTCCCGGGTCATCACCATGTTCACTATACCGTTGCTCATGTTACCGGTTTTGTTCTTCCTTCTCGTTGACGTGTTCCAGCATCCCCGTGACGTAGTCACCTGTGTCTGTCCAGACGATGATGGATGTCGTCACACCAAGAGGGCCCTAAGAATATCTCTCCATCGTCGGAGGAGCAAATCCCACTCTTGAGTTGTCCGGTTACTTGTCAAACTTTCCGATGTGCCTGAAAGTTGTCGTTATGATCACCTTGTTACAAATGAAGTTTGAGCAACCCCAAATCCCACCGTCCAGTAGGAAGTAACCTAAGACTCTCTCTTGGTTTGAGGAACTAAAAGACATACTAACTCTGGGTTATAACAGATGCTTCCAGAGATTTAATCACATAGTATAACAGACAAGTATTGGGTCGATTCAATATGATCGTTCTTCTAACGACACACCCTCAGTGTTGTTTTAGGACTATCATTACACTTAACGATATCCTAAGACCCAGAAAGCATGATCACCAATAACACTTGAGCCGGTCTTAGAGGCGAGACCAGGAACCTATTGTTTACCATTTATCATTACACACGTGCCTATGAGTTTTCCACTGAATTACATATTCCAGGATCATAACACTAATAGCATGAAATATAAACTCTTAATTATGAATAATGAAAATATAATAATACAATACGTGGTCCTCCGGCGCCGTTCCGTCGCTGGAGGGACCAAGATGACGATGACAACACATACGAAGATGGCGGTGTGGCAGGGCAAGGCGACCACGCGTACGAGCTGGTCATCCATTATATCGTTTAGTTTTTATTAGGTTTTTTTGTTAAACGATCGAAATATTTATGTAAATTATGTCCGAACTTAAATGAAACCCGTCCAATTTAGACAATTGATGTTCGATTAGTTCAAATTGTTGGCCTGATGTATGCGGGTGAGTTGGATGGCGGCTTCCCACATCTATGTCTACGGACTAATCACGCTCTATCCATGGTTGGATACGGGAGGAAATTTACGGTTGCCATTCGAGATGCCCTTACACTTTGAAGGTTTTTGCATCAAAGCGGTAGCAAGCGCTCTAAGTTTGTGTACAATGGAGCAAGCATATTGGCTTTATAAGTATACATGATGATTAAGGTGTGGCATTCAGAAAAAGTCCATTTTAAACCTTGGGGTTGGGCAAAATAAACCCTCAAATCAAAATCCCTGTCGATTGCATCCTAAACTATGCAATCCTGGTCTAAATTGAACCATGGCATTGCTTGAGGCATAAAAATGTTGACGTGGCAAATATCAACGGGGATTGGTGTGACTGGTGGGCTAGGAAGCCATAGTGTTGACCACGGCGCGCACCCGTCCTCCGTGTTGGGCCGGTCCATTTGTCTTTTTTAGGTTACACTTATATTCTTGCGTTCGTGACATTTAAATGTAATCAAGCATTAGAAAAAATAAGTGGCATTTAAAAATATATTTAAATATTGTAAAAATATATTTGTGTAATTTAAAAAATATATGTTGCATTTAAAAAATCAAAAAATTCAAAATAATGCTCATGACATTTAAAAAAAATGTATACAATGTACATAAATGTCACGTAGTTTCAAACAAGGTTTCATACCATCCTAAAAATGTTTAACAGGTATTTGCAAAAAGTTTCATATACTTGTATTTGAAAAAAGAATGCTAATCATATGTAATGCTACATACCGAAACAGTGAATGTGTATGGAAAAATAGACATAAAAATTTAAAGAATATTAATCATGTGTTTAAAAAATGTTAAAGTATATAAAAATGTTTCTGATTTATACGAAATGTGAGCAAAGTGTGTGAAGAAAATAGGCAACGTTAGTTTGCTGGTTACAGTGCGCGATAATTTTTTTACTGCTCAATCAGAATGACTCCACTCTCTCTGCGATAATATGCATATGTCGTGGCGAGTTCCTATTCCCCAGGTAGTTTTCTTACATAGAACATGATAAGTAAAATCTTTTTTTTACATAGAACATGATAAGTAAAATCATAAACTTTGTTTATCCCTTTATTACGTCATGCTTTTTTACAGTGTTTGAACATTTCTTTAAATGTCATGTAATTTGTCTTTAATTTTTTTTGCGGGGGGTCTCTAATTTTTTTCGGTCCGTGCTTATCTACTATATAAAGAAGGAATTGTCCTGCTACCTTCATGAGAACCATCTTTGGTCCAGAGGTATTCACAAGAACCAATAGCAGTAGATGTCTGGTTCGAAACCCACCCACCCGTCTGAATATTTTTTCCTTTTTATTATTTGAGGTGCTTCCTAACTACTTCTTTTTAGAAACACATGTGACTTTATTGGTACTCATAACAATTACATGTACACTAATTTTAGATCTAGGATCCATGAAAATATAAAGTAACTCCTATCACTGAGAATTACGATGAAATCTCTTGTAAACACCTTCTTCACGGTATCAATCTCTGCTTGAAGAAATACTCCAAAGACTTTGGTAAAGAAGCTGCAATTAGACTAGAGCAACGATGTTGTCACTCTTTACCCCGCACGAATATTATCAATAATGATATTTAAAAGTGCCTTGGGTCGCCCATCTAAAGAGATGGGAAGCCTTGATCGAAACCCACCCACCTGTATGAATCTTTTTTCCTTTTTATTATTTGAGGTGCTTCCTAACTACTTCTTTTTAGAAACACATGTGACTTTATTGGTACTCATAAAAATTACATATACACTAATTTTAGATCTAGGATCCATGAAAATATAAAGTAACTCCTATCACTGAGAATTACGATGAAATCTCTTGTAAACACCTTCTTCGCGGTATCAATCTCTGCTCGAAGAAATACTCCAAAGACTTTAATAAAGAAGCTGCAATTAGACTAGAGCAACGATGTTGTCACTCTTTACCCCGCACGAATATTATCAATAATGATATTTAAAAGTGCCTTGGGTCGCCCATCTAAAGAGATGGGAAGCCTTGATCGATGAACGTGCTTAGGTCGGGAATGATCCCCTAAAAGTGCAAGCCGTCGAATCATAATTGTGGAGATGAAATTTTTCATCGACAGTATGATGAAGATATAATGCTTCCTAACTCCTAAGTATAATAAATAACCCGAGGGCGCAGACAGTTGCAGCGAGCTGGGCTTCACTGGATCGAGGCGTAGTCTTTCCCCGTGCCTGCGGCATAACCAATTTCGTCCATACCGCTAAACAATAATAACCCCGGCCATCGTTTGCCACCTAGACAATTTCCGTTTGAAAAACAACCACAGGGTTTGATTTAGACCAAGATTGTATACTTCAGAGTGCAATCGACAGGAATTTTGATGTGCCCCTCTACGAGTTTAGTGTATAAAATGGCCCTTTTCCATGGCGCTCTGGCAGTCTGGCACGCGACTGTGTGATGGAAGATGAACAGCGAGACACGTCCACGTCTCCACATACTGTACTGCTCTGCATGCACTGATGCACGTACGTATACGCGTGCGGTAGGTCTGCATATCATGTCGTGCATGCACGCCGCACGTACGGGAAAGAGACGACTCACCCTGGTGCTTACTTTGGTGCGCAGGGTCAATTCTAGATGCCGGCCTCGGCCTGCCTGCATGGCTCACGGGTGGATACATACACGCACACCAGGCAGGCCAGCCAGCACGACGAGTGCTGTAACGCAAAGTAGCAGTAGTACGCGTACGAGTAGTCGCGTAGCTGCGTAGGCGCTATGGCCGCACACCCTACCCATGGAGTAGCGCCATGCAACAATGGCAGACCGCAGACGCACGCACGCACGCAGCGCGCATGCACTGGCTCGAAGCCTTCATCGATCCTGCGCCCGCGGGCTCTTGTCTCCGCCTCATAAATGGACGGGTTGGAGACTTGGAGCCTTCTCCTTGTTCTCACATGCAACGCATGGGGGTGCACGTATGCATGCATGCACGCTGGAGAGAGCTCAGCTGAGCATGCTCTGTCATTCTCTCTCTGCCGCTCTGAGCGTCGCCGCCGCGCACGGGGAACCGCGAAGGGGAAGGAGGGACAAGAAGATCGGGGCTTTGTCCCCATGCACGATCCGAGGGCCGAAAGGTGTTATGCCCATCTCTGGCAAAATGCTCTCTCTTCTATATCCTGCCTAGCTACGACGGGCAGCAGATCAACCCCGAAGCTCTCCGTACCCCGCTAACTGCACACTTCCGCATTTCTCTTGCCGCAGGCAAATATGCATGCGTGGCTAGCTCCTCCTTCAACTCCGGTGAGCATTGGTCCGGATGCTGGCGAATACCCTACCAATTTTTGGCCCTGACTAGATATTTGGAGTTTCTTTACATGGCTAGTTGTTAGGGCATCTACAACACCGTGCTGCAACACTCGCATTCGGACCGATATGTTCGGATGTTTTTTTTGCTATCCAACATGTGTCACATTTGTCCGCGGACAAGTTCTCTTGTCCAAATTCTGGCAAACCGACATTAAAGCTTGCAAAGGTATGCGGGCGTCCCGACCTCCGCCACGTACCCGTTCAACTATGCGGTCCCATCCAAAAGCCTCTTCGGTGCTCCACTTCTCTCTCCCAGGTGACTTCCCGACTGTACCTCCGGGAAGAGGCACCGCATTCATGCCGGTCCAGAGCGAACGTGACCGGTCTAAAGCATGTCGAACATTGAAGGAGCACGCCAGCCGGGAGTGTCACTTGCGTCATGTCCACTCGCTCGCTCTCCATGCCACGTTCAATGCAGGCTCAGAGCGACGCGTACGTTAGCTTGCTCTTCGCGCCATGTTCAATGCCGGCTTAGATCGACGCAACCGGGCTGGGAGATGGGATGACTTCCTGCTGCATTGAAGCCGGCCGCCCATCCGTTCACCTGCCTAGCTTTGAACAGTCGAGGTGGCCGAAAAACCCACTCCGCGCGCCAACATTCAAACCGTCGCTTGGCTTGGCCGGTGACCGCTATATAATCGCAGCCGCGCACGACACAAATAGCACCACCTCCTCTTGTCCTCCATCCACGACCGCCGTCACACCTCCACTCCGCTTCCTCCTCCTTCCAAGACAACCGTTGGTGCATTGACGGCGAGCGGCAACGACATGTTCAAGCGACCTCATCAGCATAGAAGCACAAGATGGTCGCCCTCACAAACGGTCGGCAGCCCCAGCTTCTACGACGCATAGAGGTCGGACTGCCTCCAAGCTCGTGGGAGGACAACTCGGAGGACAACGACCGAATGATGGAGGAGGTGTCCGACAACGAGCCCGCGCCGGTTGCCGGCTGCACCATGGCACAAGTGCAGGTGCACTTCAAGGCCGTCAGGGTGGACGAGGAGGAGCCTACCCATGGTCTCCTTGTTTTGGCTGTTGTAAGAGGAGCAGCGGTACAACATGTAGCTCCTCGAGCGGCACCGGCTCACGGAGGGACAGATCGACAACGAGAAGGCGAATGAGGATGTCGTCGCGGCCATAGTCACGGAAAATCTAACATTTGTGGATGACCAGTGGGCGCTATACGAGTCCAAGTGCAGCACCCGCGCCATCCGTGATGAGTGGTTATGGCTGCGCATCATGGAAGCAGAGCGCAATGCCTTGTTCGAGAGATCACGGAAGGGGACACTTGCAATGTCGGAAGCTCCGCATCGTTAGCGCCACCTGCAACGACCATGAGGCCGGTCCATCGACGTCTATCGTGGACCTCTCCTCGACCGACAATGTCTACAGCCATGTGGCGTAGTCCGGCAAGAGTAGGACGTGGGAGACAGAACCATCTGCATCCGGGAAAGCCACGACAAGCGAAAACTTGGATTAGGATACCTTTTGCTATGTTAGAAATGCCATGTCTTCTTTTTGAAAGAAATATGTCGAACTTTTCATGAATTTCGTTTGGTTTAAATGACAATTGTCTGTTTACATAAAATTCGTTCGGTTTGTAAACCTCACATTTGTAATATGTGCAGATGTTTCAGGCACGGAGTTGAATGGTCGTCTCCTGTATCTATGTCATGGAAGAATAGGGAGTCCGATCTGGAATACGACATTGGAGTTGCCCTTAATGTTTTATTTTGCCAACACACTATTTGGCGACTCTAAATCATTTTTGTAGTCTATATTACACGCAAGAGTAAAAAATGGGAGACAGGGGGTGTTGGCAACTGCCGGGGAGACATTGTGATAACGCACAAGTTGGCGGCACCAGCCCGATGACCTCCATGATGCGCCATGAGAAGCGGTGGGTATTGGATGGCCACCCGAATGAGGAGTGGAGCATCTTGAAATGGCAAAGAAGTCTAGGAGAGAGATCATCTACCGGGTGTGGGATCCAGAGGGGTGTTTAAGGCTCCTTCGGCAAAAGCGGTTGAGTTCTTCAATTTGGATATGGATACGTTAGATTTGAAAGGCGTGAGGACTATGAATCCTGGTGTGATAGTTGGGGCAGGGATCTTGGACCCTTATTCATCCCTTTCATCCAAGAATCTGTGAGTATTGGCGATATGTTAGTGGCAAATTCTTCGTGGTTTACTGCCAGTTTGAACAAGAGAGGACTGGTTGATGAGGTGCCTCTCACGGATATTAATCTGGGAGTGAATGGCACTGATTTGTGGGCGAATTCTAGGGAAGGAGATGCTTATTTAACCAAGGGGGTCAAGGATCTTTGCTTCACTCTACAATGTTGTATCCCATGTCTTTCTTGTGCCCTCCTCATGTGTTTTTGGGGCCGATGGCGAGTGAGGGGCCCCTAGATGTCCATGTGGAGCTAGTCTCCACCAACGCAATTGGGGATCCAGGGTGAGAGGATCAAGATGGACCTAGAGGAGGTAAATAGGTACAACTACTATTTATAATTGATCGTTAACAAGTTTAGGAACCGCAGAACATAAAGGCGAGCCTAAACAATTACTGCGGTGAGATAAGCAGTACTCCAATTAATGAGTTCATCAAGTTATAGTGAATGCAAGGCCAAACGGCCAAAGTAAACCACAAAACATGAAGAAGAGGATGCATCCCAATGTTCACTTGCTTGGAGGGAAAGTAGTCACCAATGGAGGGTTCGGTTACCACGACAGTTCACCCTTTTCCTCTTGAGATATCACAACGAATGTGATTCAAACCCACTAGTGGTAGACCTTGAGGTCGCCTCTGATACATCTCCGGCGTATCTATAATTTATGAAGTATTTGTGCTATATTTAAATCAGTTATATATGATTTTTTGTGCACTTTTATATTATTTTTATGCACTAACCTATTAATCTAGTGTCCAGTGCTTGTTCCCGTTTATTTCTTGTTTCTGGTTTCGCAAAAAAATCATTATCTAGGAAGGTCCAAATATGATGCCAATTTTTGGCGATTTTTCCGACACCAGAAGGAACCCTAGAATCTTCGGGAGCTGACCAGACAAGCTATGAGGGCCCCACATGGCCTGGGGGTAGGTCGTGCCACTTGCCCATGCCCTCCCTCGAGCCTCTATTTTCCCTAATCTCTTGCCAATAAGTTCACATATATTCCAAAACCCTTGGAGGGAGACCCGAAATTTTTTTATAGCCGCCACAAGCCTCTATTCTGAAGCGATCTCATCTGGAGCCCTTTTTCGGTGCCCTGCCAGAGGGGGAAGCCACCACGGGAGGCCTCTTCATCAACCTTGCTGCCTCCATGGTGTTGTATGAGTAGTTCATCCTCGGGACTGAGGGTTTGTAACGGTAGATATGTGTTTGATATCTCTATCCCATGCTCTTGATGGATTCCAATCTTGATTGTATTGCGAGTTTTGTTAATACAGTTGAATCTTATGGTGTACTTCCCTCTCTATTCTGTTAGTGGTCAATTGATCTTGCTCTTTGAAGTTTCTTTATGTTAGATTGAGTACTTTGGATTCGAGATTGCATGATGCATGTCTAGTATTAACTTGCGGATACCCGTGGTGACATTGGGTAATCTATGCATTAAGGTTGAACAATGTGTGCCATATGGTGTTGTTGTAGTATGATCTCTCGATCTACCTATGACACTTTGTGGGACGTTCAAAACATTGATTGGAAAGACAACTTTGAGATGGTTTTGCTACCTACGTGATTTCATCCTACTTTATTCGATAGAATTCAAAATTTGGAGTGATTCTTTGTTGCACTTTGAGGGATTATCATGTGGTTCAACTGTGTTAATGGTGTTTTTTAGCAGTAACCACACATTGCGTTAAACATGGAGTTTACAACGTGAACAGACGTGAAAACAATACAAGACCATCACAAAGGTCAGTGACATGAAACATTGCCGAAAGCACCCCAAAGTAATAAAATGTAAACTCTGGCCCTTGGAATCTTTCTCGCCTTGCCTAATCGTTGCCCACCATCGGTCACCGGTGTCGTCGGAGCACCATCGAGAACAGATGGGAGCATCCTTCATGCCCATATCTAGAAGAGAACCTTCACAGACAAACCTGCTTTTCAAGTCGATGAATCGGTTCACCCGAACGGTGAGACCGAGGCAATGTGGCACGTCGGTTGAGGATCATCCCCATGCCTGCCAGATCGCGATGCCGACGTATTCATTCGACACGGATGAAGAACAATGTCGGCAATGCCTACCTACAACCACGCATCCCACTTGAATCCACCAAAACCTTCTACAAAGGTCGGGCTCACGGCCACCGAAGAAGACATTGAGCATTGACCAACAACACTTATACTCGATGGATCCAAAGACCACCGAGAAGACCTGGTCACCTACTCCTCGATGCCGCTGGTTGAAGCGCCGCCGATGTGGGAGAAGAGCAGATGCACATTATTCCGAGGACATGGTGCCGTCCTCACCACTGAAATGACGCCCAAGAAAACTGGCCAACCCATCTAACCAGCGGGAGCAGAATCGTCAGGGTCCCTATCCCCATCGGTCGCTGGAGCTTTGGACACATGAGGCGAGGAACCATAGCCTCGACAATGGAGAAAGGGGGCAAAACATCGGCTCACAAATCTGTTGGAAACCGAGATTGCACTAGTGAAAATATGAACCCTAGGCCTTGTTCCCAAGCATTAAGACACCATTTTCACACATTTTTGTTACTTGTTACCTTGCTGTTTTTATTTCTTCAGATTACAAAAATCTATTTCTACCATCCATATTACACATCTAGCGTCACCTCTTCAATGAACAAGTGCACCTATACAACTGACAATTGTATTGGGTGACTTGGGGACACAAGAGATTACTTGTATTTGATTGCAGGATTGTTTGGGATCGAACCATCTTCATCCTACGCCTCCCATGGATTGATAAACCTTAGGTCATCCACTTGAGGGATATTTCCAGCAGTCTACTACTTGTGAACTGCATTGGGATTTCCCCGAAGAGGAGAGGATGATGCAGCACAGTAGAGATAAGTATTTCCCTCAGTTAAGAACCATGGTTATCAATCCAGTAGAAGAACCTAGCAACAACTCGTTAGCAGCACCTGCACACAATAAACAAATCCTTACAACCCAACGCAAACAAGGGGTTGTCAATCCCTGGACAGTTACGAGCAAGATTAAATTGTATGGTATTTGATAGATAGATAGAACAAAAATACAAAATAAAATAAATAAAATAAAAACACAACAATGTATTTTTGTCTTTTATATATGATAAAGATAGACCCGGGGGCCATAGTTTTCACTAGAGGCTTCTCTCTTGAAAGTAGCATACGGTAAACAAATTAGTGTTGGGAAATTGATAGAAAAGCAAATAATTATGACGATATCCAAGGCAATGATCATATATAGGCATCACGTCGGAGACAAGTAGACCGAAACGATTATGCATCTACTACTATTTCTCCACACATCAACAGCTATCCAGCGTGCATCTAGTGTATTAAGTTCATGAAAAATGGAGTAACGCCTTAAGCAAGATGACATGATGTAGACAAGATAAACTTATGTATGAATAAACCCCATATTTTTTACCATTAATAGCAACGATACATGCGTGTCCTGTCCCCTTCTGTCACTAGGATTGAGAACCACAAGATCGAACCCATTACAAAGCACCTCTCCCATTGCCAGATAAATCAATCTAGTTGGCCAAACCAAATCAATAAATCAGAGAGAAATACGAAGCTATATGAATCATGCATAAAAGAGTTCAGAGAAAACTCAAATAATATTCATGGATAGATCTGATCATAAACTCACAATTCATCGGGTCCCAACAAGTACACCGCCAAAAGTGATTGCATCAGATAGAACTCCAAGAACATCGAGGAGAACATTGTATTGAGGATCAAATAGAGAGAAGAAGCCATCTAGCTACTAACTATGGACCCGAAGGTCTGTGGTAAACTACTCACGCATCATCGGAAGGGCAGCAAGGATGATGTAGAGCCCCTCAGTGATCGAATCCCCCTCCGTCAGAGTGCCAAAAAAGGCCTCCAGATGGGATCTATTAAGAATAAGAACTTGCGGTGGTGGAAAAAGTATTGCGTGTACTCTTTTGTTGGTTTCACGATTTTAGAGAATTTATAGAGGCGGAGTTAGGTCAAACGGAGCCACATGGGCCCCACAAGCCACCAGGGCGCACCCACCCCCATGGGTCCTCCCTGGTGCCTCATAGGCCACTGCTCCACCTTCTCGTCCCCTCATGAAGCTTCTAGGGCCTCTTATTGCCAAAAAAATCTCCAAACAGTTTCGTGGCATTTGGAAGCAAAAAACAACAAATGGCACAGGGTACTAAGTTAATAGGTTAGTCCCAAAAAATTATATATAATTGCTTGAAAGTGTATATAAAACATCCAAGATTGATAATATAATAGCATGAAACAATAAAATCATAGATACGTTGGAGACATATCAAGCATCCCCAAGCTTATTTCATGCTCTCCTCAAGTAGTTAAATGATAAAAACAGAATTTTTGATATGGAATGCTACCTAACATATTCATCATATAGTATTTTCTTTTGTAGCATGGATATTTAGACTTGAATGATTCAAGCAATAGTCTATAATTTGACTTGAAGACATCAATACTCAGGCATACTAACAAGCAACCATGTCATTCAAAATATCAATGCTAAAGAAAGTTATCCCTATCCCATTATGCACAATCATTGATACATTCATGAAACACACTCAACATTAGCTAAATACAATGCAAAAGTATGACAATATTGCTCTCTAGTTGGTGCTTTATAAGAGAAGATGGAGACTCCAAATATTTTTTTTTGCATAAAAGTAAATAAATAGGCCCTTCGCAGAGGGAAGCAGAGATTTGCAGAGGTGCCAGAGTTCAAGGCTTAAATTGGGGATAATTATTTTTGAGAGTCATGCTTTTCCTGTCAACAAAAACGACCGAGAATTCCCGATATCTTCCATGCTAAACAAATTATAGGCGGTTCCCAAACAGAAAATAAAGTTTATTTCCTTTGCACCATTCTTTCACAATCCATGGCTAGCCATATCCACAGGTGCCTTCCATACCAACACTTTCCAAGGAATTTATTATTATCATCATATTATTTTTCATTTCGGGACTAGGCATCCCTATTACCTGCCACACTCTCGTGCAATGACAAGTGAACAAACACTCATCATGAGAGTAAAATACCTAGCAAGGAAATTATTGGCCACCCCCTATCGCTTCATGAGTGGTACGGGCACACAAAATGGAAATCCATTTTGAAAAATTAGAGTTGGCACATGCAAATTTACTTGGAACGTTTTGTAAATACCGCATACAGGTAGGTATGGTGGACTCATTTGGCACAACTTTGGGTTTAAAGAGTTGGATGCACAAGCAGCATTCCCGCTTAGTACAAATGAAGGCTAGCAAATAGATTGAGAAGCGACCAACCAAAAAGCGAAAACGTTCATAAGCATCCACTAAAAATAACTAACACTGAATAATGCACCATAAGTAGGATATAACTTCGTTGCATAACTATTGAATCATGTGCATGCATATGGAATCACAAACCTTAACACCAATATTCTTATTAAAGCACAATTACTCACCTACATGACTCACATATTACTATCTCCATATCACAAAACTATTGCAAGGAATCAAGTTTATCATATCCAATGATCTATACGCAAGTTTTTATTATATCCCTCTTGGATATCCATCACTTTGGGACCAAATTCATATCTTGTGCAAATTACCATTGCTATTATCAATTCTCAAGAAGATATAAGTGAAGCATGAGAGTGCAAATATTTCTTCAAAATTTAATCTTATCAACTCTCAAATAATATATGTGAAGCATGAGAGTGTATGTATTTATTTAAAATATAACCACCGTCGTGCTCAAAAAGATATAAGTGAAGCACTAGAGCAACTGCCTAGCTCAAAACATTTAAGTGAAGCACATAGAGTATTCTAACAAATCATGATAAATGTGTGGCTCTCTTAGATAAGTGTGTCCGGCAAGGATGATTGTGACAAACTAAAAAGCAAATAAAGAAAAGATTCATATAATACACGACGCTCCAAGCAAAACTCGTGATATGTGACGAATAAAAATATAGCTCCAAGTAAAATTACTGATAGTTGGTAGAAGAAAGAGGGGATGCCTTCTGGGGCGTTCTCAAGCTTAGTTGCTTAGGAGTCCTTGAATATTAACTTGGGGTGCCTCAGGCATCCCCAAGCTTAGGCTCTTGCCACTCCTTATTCCTTCATTCATGGTGATCTCACCCAAAACATGGAAACTTCAATCTCACAAAACTCAACAAAAGCTCATGAGATCCGTTAGTATAATAAATCAAATCACTAGTTGAAGTACTGTTGCAAACCCATTCATATTTTATTTTTCATTATACCTACTGCATTCTAACTTCTCCATGGCTTATACCCCCCGATACAATCCATAGTTTCATCAAAACAAGCAAAACAATGCATCAAAAACAGAATCTTCGAAAACAGAACAGTCTGTAGTAATCTGAACAGTGACCATACTTTCGTAACTCCAAAAATTCTAAAAGATTAGGAAAACGTAAGAAATTTGTATATCACTCATGTGTAAGAAATTCAGAAATTTACCACGCTCCAGCAAATCACATTAATTCTGCTACTGGACGCAAAGTTTATGTTTATGCACAAAATCAATGCAACTATCATCCAAATCATCCCAAAGGCTTTGCTTGGCACAAACACTAATTTAAACAGTGGGGCACAATCATAACAATAGCATAATTGTGTCCTTATTAAAAACAGAACAGAAACAAAAAATAGAAGATAACTATTGGGTTGCCTCCCAACTAGCGCTATAGTTTTATGCCCCTAGCTAGGCATAATGCATAGTTTCAAGTGTTGTCATCTTTGGTTTTAGTTCCGTAGGTGACCATCATAATTAACTCATATGGTGGCTTGATTCTCTAGGGAAGTGTTCCATACCCTTCTTTAACGAAAACTGAAATTTAATATTCCCTTCTTTCATGTCAATAACGGCACCTATAGTTCGTAAGAATGGTCTACCAAGTATTGTGGGGCAACACGGATTGCAATAAATGTCAAGTACAATAAAATCAACTGGCACATAGTTCCGATTTTCAAGAATAAGAACATCATTAATTCTACCCAAAGTCTTTTTAATTGTGAATCCGGCAAGTGCAAATTAGCAGAGCATTCATCCATATTGGTAAAACCTAGCACCTCACATAGAAATTTTGGAATTGTGGAAACACTAGCACCCAAATCACATGAAGCATTGCACGCATAATTTTTAATCACGACTTTAATGGTGGGTTCCCATTCATCATATAATTTTCTAGGAATTGAAATATCTAATTCTAGCTTTTCTTCTAAAGCTTTCATCATCGCTTCTACAATATGTTTAGTAAAAGCCTTATTTTGTTCATAAGCATTGGATACACTCAATCAAAGAACAACTATCATAATTAAAGTCTTTGTAATCCAAGAAAGTGGGCACATCACTAGTTAAAGTTTTTACCTCTCCAAACCCACTTTTATCAAATTTTTCATTAAGATTTCCACCCTCCGAATTATGGGGACGCCTTCTAGCTAAAGTTGACTCTTCTTAAGCCCCCTTTTAATCAAGTTTTATATTGATAAACAAGGAATCAATAGATGAAACACCAATCATTTTAATATCCTCATCATTACTACGATAGAAATCGGGAGGAATTGCTTTTTCTAAAAATTCCCGTTTAGCTCTAAGCATAGCTGTTCTTTTCTTACTCTCATCCATGGAGGCATATAAAGCTTTAATTGATTCATTAATATCAATCTTGGGTGGCAAATTTTAGCTTTAAGATTTTCCACATCATGAATAATTCTATCAATGCTCCTAGACATATCATCAAGTTTACTCAATTTTTCTTCTATCGTAGTGTTGAAAACTTTTTGAGCATTAATAAATTCTTTAATATTACTTGCAAGATCAGAGGGCACCCTATTATTATTATTATTATTATTATTATTATTATTATTATTATTATTATAAGAATTACCATAGGAATTTCCATAATTATTAGAGGAATTTCCAGGAAACGGCCTAGGATTAAAGTTACCTCTATAAGCATTACTAGTAAAATTGTTTCGTGAGACAAAATTCACATCTACGGGATCATTATTTTGATCAATAATGGTGGGAGAAGGCAGATCATTAGGATCAATAGGAGCATTTTTACTAGCAACCAATTTCATAAGTGCATCAACTTTATCACTCAAAGTACTAATTTCTTCAACAGAATTCACTCTTTTACTAGTAGGAGCTCTTTCAGTATGCCATTGTGAATAATTTGCCATAATATTTTCAAGGAATTTAGTAGTTTCACCCAATGTAATCTCCATAAAAGTACCACCCGCGGTGGAATCTAAAATATTTGTAGAAACAAAATATAACCCCTCATAATTTTTTTATATGATCATCCACAAATTTAAACCATGAGTAGGGCAATTTCTTATCATTAATTTCATCCTTTCCCAAGATTGGGCAACATGTTCCTGCTCAAGTTGCTTGAAATTAAGAGTCTGATTTCTAATGGAAATAATTTTCGTGGGAGGCAAAATTTTAGTAATAAAAGCATCTTTGGACCTATCCCAAGAATGAATACTATTTCGTGGCAAAGATGAAAACAAAAATTTGCACGATCCCGCAATGAGTACGGGAATAATTTTAATTTCACAATATCATTATCCACATATTTTTTATTTTGCATATCACACAATTCTACGAAAGTGTTAAGATGGGATGCAACATCTTCATTAGGACTACCAGAAGATGTGTTTGTTGGTATCCGATTAATTATTGTTTTATGATCATATTATTCACTGTATTATTTTGAATCCTGAGGTTTCTTTGTTGCACATTTTTATAGCCTTTTATTTTTCTTCGATCTATCCGTCTAAATTGGCCAAGTTTGATTGATTTATCTTCAACAAGAGGCCAGTAACAATAAGGCCAAGGGCACGTATTGTATTTTATTACTCTTATTTCTATCTTCTATCTTGCACACTTCATTCTTTTTTGTCAATTGTTCTTTTTCTTGCATGTAGGCTTATGTATTTATACGTATTGCAAGATTTCTATCCTTGTGGATATTGTTGTAGATGTCAATCTCTTGGAAAATGCTTTACTGTTTGTCTATCCTCTATTTTGCAAGAAATCATTTTCTCATAGAGTGTATACATACTGATTATACTCTTGTCTTTGCATCATGTATATATCACATGTATTATCTATTGCTATATGTACTTTCTTAGTACGATGTGCATATCTTTTGATATGATGCATTCCACCAGGATCTATGTGTTATAGAAGAGTTCGTCATAAACCTAATGTATCATGAATTTGCATTGAAGCACAAATTTTAAATAATTCACAAATTTAGGGGAGAAATTGTAGACCATGTGATTCTCAAAGCATCGTTGTTATCATAATTATATCTTTTGTTGAATCTTCGATCTGTGTTGTCATCAATTACCAAAAAGGGGGAATTGAAAGTGCATCTAATTCCTTAGGTGGATTTTGGTAATTAATGTCAACATATCTCAAGAAACTAATGCCTTGATGACCCACAAGTATAGTGGATCAATCTTAGTCCTTTCGAGAAGTAAGAGTGACGAAACCAACAAGGAGCAGAAGGAATTGATAAGCGGTTTCAGCAAGGTAATCTTTGGAAGTGCTGTAAATTAGTAGTAACAGATAGTTGCATATATATCAAGTAACAAGTAACCAAAGTAACAAGGTGCAGCAAAGTGGACCAATCCTTTTATCGCAAAGGACAAGCCGGAAGTACTTCTTATATTAAGCAAAGCATTCTCGAAAACACATGGGAATTCTCGTCTAGTCACGTTCATCATGTTTAGTTGATTCACGTTCACTACTTTGATAAATGGTTATGTGGGTAGATCAGTGCTAGGCTAATGTTCTTACTTGAACAATCAACCCACTTATTATTACCCCCTCTCAAATGCATCCGCAACTAAGAAAGAGGAATTAAGATAATTCTAACCATTGCATGAAACATATGGATCCAAATCAGCCCCTTGCAGAATAGCGCATAAACTCGGGTTTAAGCTTATTTCACTCTTGCAACCCATCATCTACTTACTACTCCACAATTCCTTCCCCTAGGGCCAAGCATGGTAATGTGTTGTGTAGTCGACGTTCACAAGAACTACTACAGGATGAAAAACTTACACTTCATCAAAATATTGAACGAATACCAACTTGACATGACTACTTATAACAAGACTTCTCCCATGTCCTCAAGAACAAATAGAACTACTCACAAATCATATTCATGTTCATGATCATAGGAGAATAATATGTGATCAACAATCTAAACATATGATCTTCCACCAAATAAACCAACTAGCATCAACTACAAGATGTAAGCAACGCTACTAGCAACCCACATGTACCAATCAGAGGTTTTGAGACAAAGATTAAATACGAGAGATGAACTAGAGTTCGAGATGAGATGGTGATGGTTAAGATGTTGATGGAGATGCGTCCTCCCATGATGCAAGGAACGTTGGTGACGACGAAGGCTTCGATTTCCCCTTCCCAGAGGGAAGTACCCTTGGCGGAATTGCTCCCCTGGAGAGAAAACGCGATCCTGCCCAGGTTCCGCCTCGAGACGTTGGCGCTTCATCCCGGAATTCTTCTGTTGCTTTTTTTTCTTGGGCAAATGGTTCATATAGGAGAAGGAGGGCCACTAAGGCCTGCTGGTGGGCCCACAAGCTCACATGGCGTGCCCAAGGGCGCGCCACCTGAGCTTGTGGCTCACTGGTGGGGGCCCTGATGGTGATTCTTCTTCCGGTATTTTTATTTATTACAGAATAAATCTCCATAAATTTTCAGGTCATTTGGAGCTCCGGAGAATGGCTGTCTCTTTTGTAGCTCTTTTTAGGTCCAGAATTCCAGTTGTCGACAATTTCCCTCTCCATGTATATCTTGCATAATAAGAGAGAAAAGGCATTAGATTGCATCATAAAGTGAAATATTGATATAAAACACTACATATAATAGTAAGGAAACATGCTACCAAATGGACTCATCATGCCTCCTAAAAGTTATTTCAGGAATCGTTCCTTGCTTATGCAACAATGGAGTGGAAGGTGACCCCTACAAATTACATCAAGACAAGTGTCGCCATAGGATTACTCTTTTTGATTTTAGTGGTCCAAAATCACACTGACTCGTTAGGCATGCCAATACTATCAAAAGAGAATGAGGACGTGCAAGGTAATGAGTTTCTTAATCCATGTGCTTAAATATCATACTCCAAAACTCCTCAGATTCCTTCAATGATTCCAATATATCTATGCAATGCCATCACTTCAGAGCATCTGAGCTCTTCCTATCTGAATCGCGATGCCACTCAGTGAGATATAGTCATTTCAAACCCTAGCCATTCAGAGCCTCCAAGTTTTCCACTTGGAATCACCAAAGCATCTGGCAAACCTTCTATTATCGCATCAAAATTGTAGCAGCAAACCATTTAGAATTTCTGAAGCCATAACTGAGAGAGTGCCACTGACCAAGTGTAAGTCTTGGATCTTCTGAATGTATTTTGGTTTGACCTTCCGATTCGTCTGAAAGTAGCTACTTTGTTGATATCAGAGCTTCTGAGCTAACCAGTTTGAAGGTTCCGAGCTTTGTAATAAAGTTGGCAGCAACCAAAGTTTTGGGCCCTACTAATTATATCCCACCTATCCCATCTATTCAATCAAAAGAAACTCCATTCCCATCATATGTTCTAAGAGTGTACCCCACCTCCTTTTCCTATTTTAAAGGGCTTTCGACTCGAACCATCCAATCAATCCATTTGTGATCTAATCCCCTCTTGCTTTCCACTCCTTTTGCAATCCAATATCCAAATCTTGAAAGAATTTGGGTGTTCGCGAGATTATACTTTGAGGAACAAGAGCAACATATTCATCACCAAGGACCCTCTATGTTGTTAGTTTTGGAGGTTGTGCGCCTCCTAGATTAGCCAGGTGTGCTTGGAAGTATTCAAGTTTGTTAAGAAGCCAAGGAGTTTGTAAGGGCTTGGAGATTGCCTACTTCGTGGAGATCTACCTTAGTGAGGCTAGTTGTTCGTGGGCGTAATCCATGAAGGAATAGGTTTGTGCCTCCTTCATGGACCCTTCGTGGGTGAGTGTCCTTCGGATCATTCATTTCTCAAATCTCTCAGCCGAGATCCTTGTGATCTTAGAACCTTCGTAAGTCAAAACCTCCATCAACATGGATGTAAGATAGCGTCAACTATCCAAACCATGGGAAAAAACTTCACCAAGCCAACATATGATTGCGTATCTCTAACTCTACTTATTTACTTTCACTTGTCTCTATATTCCACTGCCCATATTCTTGTAAACTAGCATGTGTAAGGTGCTTTATAGACTACTATATAAGCAAAGAATTGCCAAGGAAATTAAAATATGGGAAAATATTCCATATTTGCGTTAGTAGTCTATTCACCCTCCCTCTAGACGTACTTATCGATCCAACAACAAGTTTTTCAGTACAAACTTGTCCTCTATGCTTTATAAAGGCAAGGATGGAAAAGTATTAGATTAATATGTTGGTGATTCGTTCTATTATGGTCCTTGGACCATTTGGGTTCCTAAGGTTCTTGTTACTAACATGAGAGGTCCCATTCATAAATGGGTACTAAAAACCAACACATGACTCTCTTTGTAGGATTATGGCTCTGGTGAAAATCAATGGGTCCTCAATTTTGGATGCACCAATCATATGTCCGAAGATATGACATGTTCGTTCAATTCATTGGTGATCTTAGTTCTTACTCCAACGTCGTCTTTGGTGCCGAGACAAAGGGAAAGGTACTTGGAAAGGGCAAGATAGCCATCACTGATGACTCACAAGTGTACGTGATCAATCTTAGTCCTTTCGATAAGTAAGAGTGTCGAAGCCAATGAGGAGCAGAAGGAAATGATAAGCGGTTTTCAGCAAAGTAGTCTCTACAAGTACTGAAAGTAGCGGTAACAAGTTGTTAGATAGCAAGATATTTCGTAGCGAGTAACAAGTGACAATTGTAACAAACTGCAGCAAGATGTCCCAATCCCTTTTATAGCAAAGGACAAGTCGGAAAATTATCTTATATTAAACAAAGCATTCTCGAGGACGCATGTGAATTCTAGTCTAGTCACATTCATTATGTTTAGTTGATTCGCGTTCACTACTTAGATAATTTGATATGTGGGTGGACCGTTGCTAGCTAGGGTGTTGTTCTTACTTGAAAAACCAACCCTCTTGATTGCTCCCTCTCGCAAGCATCCTCAACTACGAAATAAGAATTAAGATAAATCTAACCTAGCATGAAACATATGGATCCAAATCAGCCCCTTAAAGAATAACTCATAAACTAGGGTTTAATATTCTGTCAATCTGGCAACCCATCATCTACTTATTACAACCCAATGCATTACACTAGGACCAAACATGATGAAGTTTTATGTAGTCGACATTCACACGACAACTAGAGGAAGAACAACATATATATCATCAAAATATTAAACGAATACTAACTTCATATAATTAGTTATAACAAGACTTCTCTGATGTCCTCAAGAACGAAAGTAACTACTCACAAATCATATTCATGTTCAAGATCAGAGGTGTATTAAATATGCTTAAGGATGTGAACATATAATCTTCCACCAAATAAACAAACTAGCATCAACTACAAGGTGTAGTCAACACTACTGGCAACCCACATGTACCAATATGAGGTTTTGAGACAAAGATCGAAAATAGGAGATGAACTAGGGTTTGAGATGAGATGGTGCTGGTGAAGATGTTGATGAAGATTGGTCCTCCCATGATGATAGGTTCGTTGGTGATGTGGCTTCGATTTCCCCCTCCCGCGAAGAAGTATCCTCGGGAGAATCGCTCCGCCAGAGAGAAAAAGTGCTCCTGCCCAGGTTTTGCCTCGAGAGAAAACATATTCTCTTGATTTCTTCTATAGAAAATGGCATCATATAGGAGAAGGGGGCCATGGAGGCCTGCTGGTGGGCCCACAAGCTCACCTATCACACCCTAGGGGGCGCCACCTAAGCTTGTGGCTCACTGGTGGGGCCCCTACTGATGATTCTTCTTCTAGTATCTTTTACTAATTACAAAATATTTCTCCCTAAATATTCAGATCATTTGGAGCTCCAGAGAATAGCTGTTTCTACATGAGCTTTTTTGGGTCCAGAATTCCAGCTGCCGGCAATTTCCGTCTTCATGTGAAACTTGCAAAAGATAGAGAGAAAAAGCATTAGAACTATATTATAAAGTGAAATAGTGAACCAAAACATAATAAATAATAGTAGGAAAGATGATGCAAAATGGATGTATCAAGTACGCCAAGCTTAGATCTCGCTTGCCCTCAAGCGAATGCCGATCTAAATAATAATGACCACATGTTTATAGAGAGAGGTGTCACTAGAAGCATCATATTTATTATTATAGCAGCAATGTATCATCATAAACCTCTCATACTCAAGTAACAATTCATCCATAATGCTAAATTATAAAAGCATAAACTTTCTTGAGAACCAACAAACTATGCTCTTAGTCATTAAAACAATTGCAGTTCATCGTATTTCCAGAAAGAGTCTATGTAAGAGCTTTTGTTTAGCAAGTTCCACATAATCAATTATCATATAGTCTTCTATGATTGCTCGCACCCAAAGAATATTTTTGGAACAAATGTTTCAATCAGACACATAGGAAGATGGGGGTTTATTGTTTTCACATCCCAACTTAATTACCTCGGGGATAATGTTAACAATAATAAATCATGATTACCTACATCCAATTGGATATATGTGCTTGGATCTTTGCCTACCACACGATGCTTTCCAAGTGGAGAATAATTAGGAATTGATAAGGATGGACATTATTGACTCTTGCATAATAAAAACTGAAAAATAAAAAAGATTGGCTCTTCGCAGAGGGAAGCAGAGGTTGTCATGTGCTTTTTATTTGGATGTGCAAGCTCTTAATGCAAAGGAACGTCAATTTATATTGCCCCTTGTGATACTAACATCTATTATGCAATTTGTCGCTTTAATTACTTTACCATCAAAAGTTCGTACAAAGCTTATTTTCCCTTGCAATAAAAGATCATACATATACAGTACAAAAAAAGACACATCCGTGACATTTTGGGATGAACGAAAAAAATTCGGTCATGCTTATGACACTTCTATGATGATAATTGTGACAAAACCCGGTATCATCATAGATGTGGTGGGCTCCTACTTCTATGACAAAGAATCATGACAGAAAATGGACTTTTTGTCTTGGGCGGGCCGGAGACGCAGCTGCATGACATTCTTTGGGCCCTCCATGACGGAAAAAACCGTGGTAGAAGCGAGGGTGAGGAAAATATCGGGGAGTTCCCGGTTACGGTGGGTGGTCGGGGCCGAGCGATTCACGGAGGTTTGCGCGTTTCTCTCTACACGTACGCGCGTGTGTGCGAGGCGTTGCTCTCTAACTGAACCCGAACGAGGCGTTTGGCTCTAACTGAACCCGAGTGATTGCACTAGCTACGTTACTGAACCCCAATCGATCCCTTGCTGTTAACTGAACCTGAGTAATTCCTTCTCTACTGCTGCTAACTGAAGCCGATCGATGCTGCCTCTTGATGAACAGTGAGCGTTGTTGGGGGGGGGGATGAACAGTTCCCGGTGGGGGGGGTGGATGAACAGGACCCCGTGGTAGTAGAGGCCGTTGCCGCTGGATGAACAGGACCCCGATCGATCGAGCCGGTTGGGGGTGGATGAACAAGACCCCGTGGAGGGCTGGATGAACATGACCCCGTGGAGGGCTGGTTGAATAGTAGCCGGTGGAGGGCTGGATGAACAGTAGCCCGTGGAGGGGTGGTTGAATAGGACCCCGTGGAGAGGGCTGGTTGAACAGTAGCCGGTGGAGGAGCGGTGGAGGCTGGATGAACAGGAGCCCGTGGATGAACAGTCGCAGGTGGAGGCTGGAGGAGATCGACGGTGGATGAACAGTAGCCCGTGGAGGCAGTCGGCGGTGGAGATGAACAGTATCCCGTGGAGTCCCATTTTGCGGTACGCCACACCCCTCCCGATGAATAGGACCCCCGTTTCGACCGTAGCGCTCCAATTCAAGTCTGTTTCCTCTGTTTTGTGGTACGCCACACCCCTCCCGATTGACAGGACCCCGTTTCGACCGTAGGAGGTCCAAGAGAAGTCTGTTTCCTTCATTTTGCCGTACGCCAGACCCCTCCCGATGA
Organism: Triticum aestivum; assembly: GCF_018294505.1. Classification (NCBI taxonomy): domain Eukaryota; kingdom Viridiplantae; phylum Streptophyta; class Magnoliopsida; order Poales; family Poaceae; genus Triticum; species Triticum aestivum. The sequence goes on from NC_057811.1 coordinate 287,521,655, forward strand.
ACAGGATCCCATTTCGACCGTGGCCGGTCGAACACAAGGCCGTTTCCTTTGTTCTGCGGTACGCCAGGCCTCGTTTCGGTCGGCTGTTCCGTGCAAGCCGGTTGGCTCCCGATGCACACGACGATGCAGTTTCTCCGTTCCGACCCAGCCATGTACATGATCCCTGGCCGTACGTATGCGCGAGTAGGCGTTCGAGACCCCGACCGTATGTACGTACGTGGCCGTATTTTTTGGCATGTGGCTGTATGTACGTGTACACGGTTTAGACGGGACAGCCTGAACTGCTACGTGGGGAGCTCTACTATGACATGTGCGGCTACTTACTCGGCCACGGTTCATCGTTGCAGAGCGACCGATCGACCAGTATGTACGTACATGTTCGCGACAAGATAGACAACGGTACGTACGCTTCGACCGGGTGGGTCCCAGCTGTCAGGGAGGATAAGGACGCACTTCCTTGCGTGCGAAGATATAGCTGCTAGGTCCCAGCTGTTAGGGGGGAATCTTTTTTTTTGCCCGTAATAAGGACGCACTTCCTTGCGTGCGAAGATGTAGCTGGGGGTCCCAGCAGTCAGGGGGAGAAAACATTATTTTTCAGGGTAAAAAGGATGCAGTTGCATGCATGCGTCCATGGGCGTGGTGCGTCCCCACTGTCAGCCTCCCACGTACAGTCATCTTCCGATGACTCTCGTTTGTTGACCACGTTAACCACACCGTGCCGAGCGCACCAAGGTGATGTCTACTACGCAACATTATTCTTGTAGACACGTGTTGGGCCTCCAAGCGCAGAGTTTTGTAGGACAGCAGCAATTTTCCCTCAAGTGGATGACCTAAGGTTTATCAATCCGTGAGAGGTGTAGGATGAAGATGGTCTCTCTCAAACGACCCTGCAACCAAATACAAGAAATCTCCTGTGTCCCCAACACACCCAATACAATGGCAAATTGTATAGGTGCACTAGTTCGGCGAAGAGATGGTGATAAAAGTGTAATATGGATCGTAGAAATATATTTTTATAATCTGAATAAATAAAAACAGCAAGGTAGCAAATAGTAAACGGGCACAAAAACGGTATTGCAATGCTTGAAAACAAGGCCCAGGGTTCGTACTTTTGCTAGTGCAATCTCTCAATAGTGCTAACATAGCTGGATCACATGATTATCCCTCAGAGTGCAATAAAGAATCACTCTCGAGTTACTATTAGTGGAGAACAAAAGATAGATACTGTTTGTAGGGTACGAAACCACCTCAAAGCTATTCTTTCCATTCGATCTATTCAAGAGTTCATACCAAAATAACACAAAGCTATTTTTTCCATTCGATCTATCCTAGAGTTCATACTAAAATAACACCAAACCAAATTCATATTCATAATACTCAATCCACAAAAGGAACTACAAGGGGACCCCAAAGTTTCCATCGGAGCAAAGATAATAAAAATGTGCATCAACCCCTATGCAAAGATTACCCCAATATCACCGGGGGAATCCGCAAGTTGAATGCCATAACATATATCAAGTGAATCAATAAGATACCCCAATGTCACCTCAAGTATTCATACCACAAGACATACATCATGTGTTCTCAAATCTGAACATTCAATCCGACATGACAAAACTTCAAAGGGTAAAGATTCAATTCATCACAATAAGAGTATAGAGGGGAGAAACATCATATGATCCATCTATGCTAACAAATCCCATGATATAGATCACGAGAGAGAGAGAGAGAGAGATTAAACACATAGCTACTGGTACAAACCCTCAACCCCGAGGGTGGACTACTCCCTCCTCATCGTGGTGGCCGCCGGGATGATGAAGATGGCCACCAGAGACGATTCCCCCCTCCGGCAGGATGGCCATCGTGGTGGCTACAGAGCCTTGCGGCGGTGGAACTTCTGATCTAGGTTAACGCCGATGGGTTTCGGAATATTTGGGAATTTATAGTGCAAAGAGGTTGTGCGGGAGGCCACCGAGGTGGGCACAACCCACCTGGGCGTGCCCTGGTGGGTTGTGCCCCCCTCGGGGCACCCCCCAGGTGCTTCTTTGGCCCACTGGTTGTCTTCTGGTCCATAAAAAATCTCCATGGAGTTTCGTTGTTTTTGGACTCCGTTTGGTATTGATTTCATGCGATGTAAAAAACAAGCAAAAAATAGCAACTGGCACTGGGCACTGGGTCAATAGGTTAGTCCCAAAAAATGATATAAAGTTGCTATAAAATGATTGTAAAACATCCAAGAATGATAAAATAACAGCATGAATACTTCATAAATTATAGATACGTTGGAGACGTATCAGCATCCCCAAGCTTAATTCCTACTCGTCCTCGAGTAGGTAAATGCTAAAAGAAATAATTTATGAAGTGTGAATGCTAGCAAAGTGCATAAGTTTGATCAATGATAATTTCAATCACTTCTCCTAGCATCATAACAGCAATTCTTTCTTATAGAACTTCTCATGTTATAGTGGCAACCAATTCACATGTTAAGGTTCAAACAATGAGCTCTCTTGAAACTCAACAACCTATATTCTTAGTCACCAAGCAATTGCAATTCAACTTATTCAACAGAGTTTAAGTAAGAGCTCCACATACTCAACCATCATATAGTCTTCTATGATTGCTAACACTCACCGCATACACATGAGCAAAACGTTTCAACCGGACACATAGAAAGATAGGGGCTTATTGTTTTGCCTCCCAACATATTCACCTCAAGGGTGATGTCAACAATAATAACTCATGCTACCCATATTCAACTGGACATATGTGCCTAGATCTTTCCTCACCACATGATGCTTGCCAAAAGAGAAAAATAAAAAGGAATAGAGAGAAAACTTTGACTCTTTGCATAAAAGTAAATACTGAAAGTAAAAGATAGGCCCTTCGCAGAGGGAAGCAGAGGTTACCATGCACTTATTTGTTTGTATGCTCAACCCCCTAGTGCAAGAGAACGTCACGTTGTATTGCCCCTTATGATAGCAACCTTTATTATGCAGTCCATCGCTTTTATTGCTTTGCCATCACAAGTTCGTACAACGCTCAATTTTCTCTTACACTAATGATCTAACACTTTTAGAAGCAATTTTTATTGCCTTATTGCACCGATAACAACTTACTTGAAGGATTTTTCTCAATCCTTAGGTAGGTATGGTGGACTCTTGAGAATAAGATTTAGGTTTAAGGGTTTTTTGGATGCACAAGTAGTATATCTACTTGGTGCGGAATTTTTGGCTAGCAAAGATGGGGGGCAAGCACCACATGTTGAAGGATCTATGACAATATGACTTCTATGTGAATATGAACAAACATAAATCATTACGTTGTCTTCCTTGTCCAACGTCAACAATTTTGGCATAATATATTTTGATGGGGGCTCACAATCACAAAAGATTTCCATGATAGTGTATTTGCATGTGAAAGATCTCTTCCTTATACTAATTATTCGTGAATTGCTTGTATGACCAAAATTGTGATTGTCAAGCCTAGGAAGATTTCACTTTCTAAACCCAATGTGAAGCTACCACTAGGCATGATATGATTTCAAGTTCATGACATTCAATTTATTCAACAATTTACTCATAGGATATAAGTGAAGCACAAGAGTAAATGACATAGAAAAGGGCTTCGTTGACGAGACGTGAATGTCGTTTACTTAGCCTCCTTAGCAACTATTGGAGGGCTCTATTTTATTTAAAAACTTTCAGATCTAAGTACTTTTTTAAAACAGCAAGCAAAACAAAATAAAATGACATTCCAAGGATAGACACATCATGTGAAGAAGCAAAAACTTAGGCTCAGCCGATACTAACTGATAATTGTTGAAGAAGAAAGGTGGGATGCCTACCGGGGCATCCCCAAGATTAGATGCTTGAGACTTCTTGAATATTATCTTAGGATGCCATGGGCATCCCCAAGCTTGAGCTTTGGTGTCTCCTTAATTCTTCTCATATCACGGTTTTCCTAAATCTCAAAAGCTTCATCCACACAAAACTCAACAAAAACTCATGAGATAATTTAGTATAAACTAATGCAAAAACCTTATCAATCTCTACTGTAGAAAATCACTAAAATTATTATTCAACATTGCATACTAAATGCCTCTGCATATTTAATACTCCTATCCTCAAATAGATTCATTAAACAAGCAAGCATATGCAAACAATGCAAACATAACAGCAATCTGCCAAAACAGTACAGTTTGTAAAGAATGCAAGAGTATCAATACTTATTCAACTCCAAACATTATGAAATTTTACCACACTGTAGAAAATTTATCATAGCTTATTATGCAAAAAGTTTCAAAATTTTATCACCTTCTGACTTTCCTCGGGAATTTTTGCAACATCGATAAACTTTCTATTTTCAAACAGCAACAAGTATACTTGCAAGATAAGCATGGCAAAGGCTATCAATGCCACTTTTATTAAAATAAAAGATGCAAAATATTATTCTAAATAAAATCAAGAAAATTCTTAAAAAAATAAATTGACGCTCCAAGCAAAACACATATCATGTGATGAATGAAAACTTAGCTCCAAGTGAGGTTACCCATAATGTTCGAGACGAAAGAGGGGATGCCTTCCGGGGCATCCCCAAGCTTAGTTGCTTGGATATTAACTTGGGGTGCCTTGGACATCCCCAATCTTAGGGTATTGTCACTCCTTATTCTCCTCATATCGATATCTCACCCAAAACTTGAAAACTTCAATCACACAAAACTTAACGGAACTTCGTGAGATAGGTTAGTATGATAAAGAGCAAACCATTTCACTTTTGGTACTGTAAAAGACAAGATTCATAATTGTTCTCACACAATACCTACTGCAGCATATCATTTCCACAATTTATAATGAGCAATATAAGCCATAGAAACTAGAAAGCAAGCAAACTATGCATTGAAAACAGAATCTGTCAAAAACAGAACAGTCTGTAATGATCTGGATAACTACCATACTTCTGCCACTCCAAAAATTATGAAAAAATTATGACCACGTGACCAATTTGTATATTAAACTTCTGCAAAAAGAATCAACTCAAAACCACTCTTCTGTTAAAAAGGAGACTTATTTTCGTGAGCGCAAAAGTTTCTGTTTTTCAGCAGGGTCAAATCAACTATCACCCAACATGATCCCAAAGGCTTTACTTGGCACTTTATTGAAACAAAAGCAACAAAACATGATTAATACAGTAGCATAATCATGTGAACACACAAAAATAGTAGGTAAAAGTGTTGGGTTGTCTCCCAACAAGCGCTTTTCTTTAATGCCTTTTAAGCTAGGCATGATGATTTCAATGATGCTCGCATAAAAGATAAGAATTGAAACATAAAGAGAGCATCATGAAGCATATGACTAGCACATTTAGGTCTAACCCACTTCCTATGCATAAGTATTTTGTGAGCAAACAACTTGTGGGAACAAGAATGTACTAGCATAGGAAGGCAAAACAAGTGCAACTTCAAAACAATCAACACATAGAGAAGAAACTTGATATTATTGATATATGTAAGAGCAAAAGTTCCTTCCTCATAATAATTTTCAGAAACATCATGAATGGATTCAACAATATAACCTCTTTTCATGATGCACAAGCATAGAATACTTATCACTCTTTATGGCATACATGTCATCATAATAATCATCATAGATAGCAACTTCATTGTCATAATCAATTGAAACCTCTTCCAAAATAGTGGATGTATCACTAAATAAAGTCATGACCTCTCCAAATCCACTTTCATCAATATTGTAATAAGATTCAACACCCTCCAAAATAGTGGGATCACTACTACCTAAAGTTGACACTCTTCCAAGCCCACTTTCATCAATGTAATCATCATAAATAGGAGGCATGCTATCATCATAATAAATTTTCTTATCGAAAGTAGAAGGAATAAAAGGATCATATTCATTAAGAAAAGCATCCCCAAACTTAGGACAAGCATTATTTCCAGACAAATAAATCTTCAAACATATCATACTCATTAAACATAGCATCCCCAAGCTTGTGGTTGTGTATATCATCACAATCATTCTTATCAATAGCATGAATGGCACGAATAGTATAGCAAACATTATTATCATATTCTTCCAAGCAAGTGCTAAAAAGATTTTCAAGATCATAAGGGATATCGTTGTCTTCCCAATCATAATCATCACAACAAGCAATAGGCATAACAAAATCATCATCAATATCATCATCCTCCATCAACATATTTGATTCACTTTCATGAGGCACGATGGTGATGGGAGCAACATTATTTGGGAGAGACACCTTTTTACCTATATTATTTCTTATTTTCTTCTTCTTCACCACACCATGTGTGGGTTTAATTAATTTTTTCAAGCTTCTCGTTGAAGAGATTGATTGGATAGGAAGCTCCTCCTCGTTACCTGATTCATCATAATAAACACCAGGAGGGTATTGGGAAATATTTTCCCTTTCATTAGTAGTCTCTTCATATTCTATTTGTTTTCTTGTCTTTAGGTAGTTGGCAATAAAAGGATTCTCAATGCAATTTACCGCACAAAACATATAAATTTCTTCTAGATCAAAATCAAGAAATCTCTCAGGATTTGGAAAACCCTTAGTTATACGTTTCATTTCTTCATACCCCAAAAGAAGACTAAGCTCTTTATGATGCTCAAGGGTAATCAAGTTATCACAATTTTTGGACACGATTTGATCATGAAATAATTTGCATTGGAGATTTAAATGACCATGTTCATTGCAAAGTTCACAAGGATGGCGAAAAAATTACATCTTTCAGCACAATCATCTAGCCTCTCTTGCAACTTTTTCGTTTCTAAATATTTATGCTTCTTACAAAATCTATCTTCCCTTTTTGGTGTGCAAAGGCACTCCCAATTCACTCCGCAAAAAGTGACATGCTTATAAGAAACATTTTTGTCATGACTTGTGCAATCATCATTAGCATTTTGGATATTCAAAGAATTCATACTAACAACATTGCAATCATGCTCATCATTCAAATATTTTGTGCCAAGCATTTTATTGACTTCTTCTTCTAACAATTGAGCACAATTTTCCGAACCATCATTTTCAAGAAAGATATTATAAAGATGATCAATAATATGATGCAACCTCAATTCCATTTTTATGTAGTTTTCTTTTATAAACCAAACTAGTGATAAAACAAGAAACTAAAAGATTCAATTGCAAGATCTAAAGATATACCTTCAAGCACTCACCTCCCCGGCAACGGCGCCAGAAAAGAGCTTGATGTCTACTACGCAACTTTATTCTTGTAGACACGTGTTGGGCCTCCAAGCGCAGAGTTTTGTAGGACAGTAGCAATTTTCCCTCAAGTGGATGACCTAAGGTTTATCAATCCGTGAGAGGTGTAGGATGAAGATGGTCTCTCTCAAACGACCCTGCAACCAAATACAAGAAATCTCTTGTGTCCCCAACACACCCAATACAATGGCAAATTGTATAGGTGCACTAGTTCGGCGAAGAGATGGTGATAAAAGTGTAATATGGATGGTAGAAATATATTTTTATAATCTGAATAAATAAAAACAGCAAAGTAGCAAATAGTAAACGAGCACAAAAACGGTATTGCAATGCTTGAAAACAAGGCCCAGGGTCCGTACTTTCGCTAGTGCAATCTCTCAACAGTGCTAACATAGCTGGATCATATGATTATCCCTCAAAGTGCAATAAAGAATCACTCCCGAGTTCCTATTAGCGGAGAACAAAAGATAGATATTGTTTGTAGGGTACGAAACCACCTCAAAGCTATTCTTTCCGTTCGATCTATTCAAGAGTTTGTACTAAAATAACACAAAGCTATTTTTTCTGTTCGATCTATCCTAGAGTTCGTACAAAATAACACCAAAGCAAATTCATGTTCATAATACTCAATCCACACAAGGAACTACAAGGGGATCCTAAAGTTTCCATTGGAGAAAAGTTAATAAAAACATGCATCAACCCCTATGCAAAGATTACCCCAATATCACCGCGGGAATCCGCAACTTGAATGCCATAACATATATCAAGTGAATCAATAAGATACCCCAATGTCACCTCAGGTATTCATACCACAAGACATACATCATGTGTTCTTAAATCTGAGCATTCAATCCGACATGACAAAACTTCAAAGGGTAAAGATTCAATTCATCACAACAAGAGTATAGAGGGGAGAAACATCATATGATCCATCTATGCTAACAAAGCCCATGATATAGATCACGAGAGAGAGAGATTAAACACATAGCTCCTGGTACAAACCCTCAGCCCCGAGGGTGGACTACTCCCTCCTCATCATCGTGGCCGCCGGGATGATTAAGATGGCCACCAGAGATGATTCCCCCCTCCGGCAAGGTGCCAAAAAGGGTGTAGATTGGTTTTCGGTGGCTACAGAGCCTTGCGGCGGCGGAACTTATGATCTAGGTTAACCCCAATGGGTTTCGGAATATTTGGGAATTTATAGTGCAAAGAGGGGGTGCGGGAGGCCACCGAGGTGGGCACAACCCACCTGGGCGCGCCAGGGGGCTCTGGCGCGCCTTGGTGGGTTGTGCCCCCCTAGGGGCACCCCCCAAGTGCTTCTTTGGCCCACTGTTGGTCTTCTGGTCCATAAAAAATCTCCGTGGAGTTTCGTTGCGTTTGGACTCCGTTTGGTATTGATTTCCTGCGATGTAAAAAACAAGCAAAAAACAGCAACTGGCACTAGGCACTGGGTTAATAGGTTAGTCCCAAAAAATGATATAAAGTTGCTATATAATGATAGTAAAACATCCAAGAATGATAAAATAACAACATGAATACTTCATAAATTATAGATACGTTGGAGACGTATCACAAGGCTGGTGGACGAGGGCGATGCCCCGGACTCGAACAACCCGGAGATGGGGAAGACGCGGCAGTGGAGTCGCAGTTGGAGAGGAGTGGGAAACTTGACTGGTTCGGGTGCGTGACAGCACTGCCCCCCACGGGAGACAGGAGCAAGAACAGAGGTTGAAGAAGGAGCACGGCTGTTGGATTAACATCCAATGGTCCAGCTGCTAGAATCATTTGTTGATTAAGTTGACAAAGCCCTGCGTACACGTCTGCTTAGTAGGCCCACAAGTCAGCCACCAAATCTGCCAGGTCCCAGCTGTCATCGGGAGGAATAGTTTTTTTGCATAACAAGGCGGCACTTCCTTCCGTGCAAAGATACAACCGGTGGGTCCCAGCTGTCAGGGGGAGGAAACAACTTAATAAGGAGGAACTTTCCTTGCGTGCGACAATGGACCTTGTGGGTCCCAGCCGTCAGGCTCTCCACGTACAGTCCTCTTCCGATGACTCTCGTTTGTTGACCACGCCGCACCGAGCGCAGCAAGGCGGTGGATGATGGCGAGGCCCCATACTGAACGACCCAGAGATGGGGAAGATGCGGCATTGGAGTCGCAGACGGAGAGGAGTGGGAATCTTGACTGGTTCAGGTGCGGGGTGGGCCTACACTCGGCATAGAATAACAGGAGGTGCGGAGTGGAGGGATGGTCTGACCATTGGTGGGGTAGCGTTTCGCTGCGAGCCGCGCAAAACAGCGCCGCTAGACGCCGGAGGCTGGAGCAGTCCCGACAGCGCTGGGGGAGAAGACGAGAGATTGAAGAAGAATGCCGGCCGTTGGATGTAAATCCAACGCCTTGCTTAGGCTTCGACCTTTGTATTTTTATTTTTTGCAAAAGTGCTTAGGCTTCGACCTACTGGCCCACATGTCAGCCAGTCCATTTGGTTTTTTAGTCCATTTGGTGGGCTGGGCGAAACAATGATGTAGCATCTATGCAGCCCAATTATATATTATGGTAGAATTTAAAGCTCATTTGCATTTTTCTCGAAACCCGCGGACTTGCTGGGCTGGGTGAAAATATCATGTTGGGCTGGACGGAGAAATGTTATAAAAACATAAACACATGATTGCACGTCTATTACTGCATTGGATAGTAAAATCTTTGCAAGCTTATGTACGCAATCACTAGGAGTTAACTTGCCAAGTTATATATAAACAATTATTATTATTATTATTTTGTAAAACTTTCAATTTACAAAATAAAATATCATTTTAATTTGATGAGATCATAGGACGTGGGGTATTATTATTTTTTAGGCTAGACGTGGGACAGTTGAGTTGGTTCTAGGGAAAAGTACTGGGAGAAAACTCAATTTACATCGAAAAAGAAAGTGGGCGAAAATTCAGATATAGGATTAAGAAAACGAAAAATAAAGGAAGTGGGAAGGTCTATAAAATGGTTGGATGAACGACAGGTTTAACGGAACCTTATGTTGTTTCTATTATATATATATGTAATAAAATAAGATATATATATATATATATATATATACTATTATAGAAGGGAAAACATAGGTTCAGTTTTGCATTCTTATAGAAAAATAGAACTGAGCTGTGCGTCGTCTTGAAAAAACAAGAATAACTTGGGTTGCTGACGTTATAGACAAGCTAGGTTGGGAGGCCCAGAGGCCACTTTGATACCTGCTGGATCCAAAAAATGTTGAAACATGTCGTGGGCTGCCCATGTTAAACAAAAAACCTAGGACATGGACCTGGTGGGCCCGTGACTGTCAGCGTCTCGACGAACAGTTGTCTCCCGATTCCTATTGTTTTGTTGACCATGTTGGGAACGACAGACGGCAGCACCGCGACGAGACCACCAAGGCGGAGGATGACGTCAAGACCTCGGATTGAACGAACCAGAGCGGGGGAAGACGCAGGCGGAGGGGAGTACGAGGATTGACTTGTTCGGGTGCAGGGTGGGCCGGTGGAGCTGCCACCGCCGGACAATGTGTGGGAGTAGAGGGATGGCCTAGCCAACGCCATAGGCTATGATGGCCAGCCGCTGTATAGGAAGAGGACGAAAGATTGAACAAAATAAAGAAATACAAATGGATAGGTGGTTGGTCCCATATGTCTGTGTATGAGACCTTCTGGGTCCACCTGAGAAGGGGAATATGTTGGGAGGAAGGAGATTCAAAGCACGGCAACCGAGTGAACTAGTTTTTTTAAGCGGATGAGTGAACTAGTTACATACATAAGCAAATAGCCACTAAGAAAAGCAAATAGGTTAATGGGTTCTTAGAAGAAATATTTTGGACAAAACAGATAATTACGACACATAGGCTAATGCATGCAACACTCAGATGATAAAGGTGCTTAAATAGATAAAGTACAACACCTAGACCTTCCTGGCATGCTTGATCATGACGCTGCGGCTGTCCGTGTACTCGTCGGTTACGGGAAGCAGGCACGCCCTCATGTCCAAGATCTGCCTGTACATTTCGTACCATGCGTATGCGTCCTTGGCCGTGTAGGTTATGTAGGCTAGATTCAGAGGTACCTCCCATGTGTTCAGGTCCTTGGTATTGTTGTCTTCTTTCATGTTGGCGTAGCAGGGGTTGATGATGGTCTCGGCGAGGTCAACCACAGAGTCCTTCTCATGCCCGTTGCCGATGATCTTGTATTGCTTTTGGATGTCGACAAGCTTGTTGCACCAGATGGCCGAATCGTCGTGTTCTTCCTGCTCTCCATTGTAGCGAAGGTGCAGTCGGCGCTGCTGATGAAATGGGTGAATGCTCCAGAACCTCTGATGGCCCTACAACAGTGGTAGACGAGAACCTCGTCCTGCACACATACCTGGGTGACCGCGATCCGCTGGTCCCAGTCAGGAGACGAATGGATGGGCACAAGGTCTAGACCTGCGACCTTGTGCTTTCTCGTCCTATAGGTACTGCTTGAACTCGGCGAGGCAGAGCTTCACCGAGTCTGAATTGTTGGTGTACATCACATTCAACTTGGTGTAGCCATGGGACTTAACGACGAACTCAAAGGTGAACTCCTTGCTGAAGTCCATATCCAGCAGGCTCACCGCTCGGATCGCCATTGGAGTCTCTTCAAGTGAACGAGGGAATAGGCGGCGGCAACAGTTCGTTTTTCAGCTCTTGGGGAGCTGGATTCAACAGTAAACTGAGTGTGTACATGCGACAACAGTTACTTCCCCTCCCTCGCCCGCTTCACGCCCGGCAGAACATGCACCCTCGGCGCATTCAAATGCCTCCATTAAGAAACCTTTTCCGGCCACACGTCGGTTCATGAGCGGGTTTGTATTGGTACTGTAATAACAAGTGTTAGTGGTCACTTTACTTAAATTTAATTAGCTTTAATAGAAATTTATTCTTAAAACAAGCAATGTAGTGGCTCGTTCTATCAGTGCCACGGGATCAACATGCACAACAAATAGAATTATTATTCTCAGGACGCACACGATCAACACATTTGTCGCACTTTCACGCAGATAATACTACCAAGTTTGAACTGTTTGTTATGGTTCCTATCCTCTGCATCATCATGTCGTGTTTCCCAGCTTGCAAGATTCAGAACCAACAAATAAGATTCAAATAATAAGTACATCAAAGATGCCTACACATCTCATTGATTCCCAGCTTGCAAGATTCAGAACCAACAAATAAGATTCAAACAATAAGTACAACGAAGATGACTACACATCTCATTGATTCCCAGCTTGCAAGATTCAGAACCAACCCATTAGAGCCTTTTGATAAACTGAATATTGGGATTAAATCCATCTTGGCTAGCCGTGTCATAGGACCCAAGAACTTGGCGAATGCTCTTGACCATCAAAACATCTGTAATTGAGTATTCCTGTTTGCGCAGATAAGAAAGAGCATGATTACTATAATAGTGGCACTAGTTGAAGCAAACTTTATTTCCAAAATGAGAAAAGATTGCAATAGAATAGCTTTATTTTAAAAAATAGAACATTAGCATAGTATGACAAAGCACAATCATGTTGATAAAGGACAGTACTGACCGGTGTGAGGGGCCCGATGCCGCCACGACTCGATGTGGTGAAACTGCAACTCCATTCGGATGAGGCCAGCCTCAAGATCCATGATTCAATTCATGCGCCTTTTTCTACAGCTCACCTGAAATGAAGCAAAGATTGCATCATTCAGCTAGCAAGAAGTACTTGCTCTCGTGAGCTGGTAGGTTCTTCTTTAGTAGTTGCACTAAAATTCACAACATTAAGGTTGGTTGTCCTGCTCATGTAAGGTGCAACTATAATTTGCTTATCCTTTTGTGCAGTTCCACTATAATAAAGTGCCATTGTGGTGACAGTGATGACTCATCTTGCAAAGGCTAATAAAATGTTGCACGAGATTGCCAGCAGAATTTGATGGAGATTTTGGAAACTCCAATCACCATTTTGTGCAGTTCCACCAAAATTGAGAGATGTTGCCCACGTGACATTTTAGTTGAACTGCACAAGACACTCATTCCAAAAAAAGTGTTTTGTGCAGTTCACCAAAAGGTCACAATAGCAACAAGGTGAAATGGATATCCCTATCTGCACAAAAAGATAGAAAATAAACAGTTGCTGGTCAATAAGAATATACGAAACATACACGAAATGAAAATAAGCATCTTAATTATGTTCATGGCAATCACGCAAGGACAGTAGAAATTTTAAAACGTCAGCAATGCTTCATGTTACCGGAAGCATTACGATCAACTATGACATTCGTCAAATATGGGATTACTTTAATGGTAGCATTGCTTGTTTACCAGATACGGTAAATCAACAGCAGCTAAAGAGTTAGTTTAAGGGCATGGGACCGTGGGGACACCGGGTCACTCAGCAGCGTAAAGAAGCAACTTACTTATCATACTGGGGAAAACAGCAGGAGTACTATTTGTAACACAGTTTAATTGCATCATATCACTGGAGGCATTAGTAACAATAACACTGGTTAGACATGTCCTTAAGGTAACAGTGTGATCGCTTCATTTTACATGCATCCTTACATTAACAATAGCAAAAAGTTGGTATAAGGACATGCGACAGTGGATGCATCAACACCATGTACCTACAAGGAGGCATGAAGTGGTGATGCCGAGTTTGTTCATGCTTTGTGAGGGCAGCAAATCTAATCCTGGAGACCTTTTACTATGTGAGGGCAGCAAATCTAATCCTAGAGACCTTTTACTATGTGAGGGTAGCAAATCTAATCCTGGAGACCTTTTACTATGTGAGGGCAGCAAATCTAATATTGGAGACCTTTTACTATGTGAGGGCAGCAAATCTAATCCTGGACATACTCTGTTGACTTGTCCACCAGCCGCCACTTTCTATCCTTTTTTCAACCAATAATAGATCTGTTCCTTATCCAGTTTGTACTGTGTTTTCCCATTATTTCCCTTTTCAACCAAGAGGTCGGTTGGGTATCCGGTCTCTACTACTTTCTCCCTGTTATTTCCTCTTTGAATCAAGTCCTAGATTCATCCTACGACTTTCCCCCCGTTCTTCATTGTTTGAACCAAGTCCTAGATTCGAATGCATGAAGTAGCTTTACCTCTAATAATACAAAAAAATAGGCGGATTTGGAAGAGCTGATGGAAGTAGAAAAAGATGCACATGCAGACACGTGGGGAGCTCGGGCAGTAGAGCATGGCCGCTTTCGAAGAACTTATACCTGAGGGTCATCGGGATGTCGGCGGCGGCAGGTTGGATCTGTGCACAATACGACAGGGCGGAAGAAGGGTCGGAGGACCTCCTGAGCCGGCGCTGTGTCGAAGAGAACGGCACGGGCAGAGGATTGGGCCCCACCGACAGCTGTGGGTTTCCTCCCTCGCCGGTGATGATTGCGTGAATGATGCACCTTAGTCCCCTACACACACCGGCCAAAGGGATCCGGACGGATCTGTGACCAGTCGTGAGCAGAGAGAAGATGTCGCTACCGCTATCTTGTTTAGATCTGGAGAGGATGAGAGAATGAAGAGAGCAACCCTAGTAAAGCAAGCGCTCAGACCCCTGCGTACATATATGGTGGAGTGATTATCTTTTTCTCTCCACAACAAGCGTTTCAATTTGTGTACGTGGCATTAAAGACAAGAAACTCTCTATTTAAGGTGACTAACTGTACGACTCCTACTTACTAGTAGTAGTATTGTTCACTTGTGCTCCCCGTCCCTCCATTCATTGAACAACCCGACGGGTGAATAAACATACAGTACTAGTATTTATAAAGAACGAACAAGCTCGAACTATTTTCGTGTAGTTAAAAGTTGAGGGCGGGGCTTTTCCCGTGCAGTGCGCACGACAGTTTTCGCGTAGGCGGTTTGACAGAGAGGCGAGGAGGGTGAGGGAGTAGCGGATTCAATTTACTTACTGCTCGAAAGGTCGGGCTGTGCAATTTGACGGCGCGTTACTGCTGGAAAGACTTGTGATATGACTACTCACTATTGTCATGAATTACTGGCGCAACGACCGGGGTAAGCCCCCTTCCATTTCACACTCTAATCTGGTGCATGACACGTCGACCCGGATGCTGGCTCTCCCACATGTCGGCGAAGTACAGTACGTAGTAAGAAGGAGCAAAGAATCACGCGGTATATATAGTGTATATACTAGTACTACTGCCCACGTCGAAGGAGTGCGAACCACGGCAGCCCAGTGAACCAACAGTGTGAACCACGGCAGCCCAGTGAACCAGCAGTGCGAACCACGGCAGCCCAGTGAACCAGCAGTAGAAAACAATGTGGTGATATGGCCGTAAAAAACAATGTGCTACAGTCCAGACTGTAGCATGTACAGTACTACTCCTCTTTGTCTGAATCCCTGAGTTAGAGCTAGTTTGGGTTGAAATAGCCTCAAAGTATCCAAACAGGAGGGGTTAGTTTGAGCTAGTTTGCTCTAACCCAGCTAAAAAAACTAGCCTAGCGGAGAGGTTCTAATTGGGTTAGTTCTCCTCGGGCCCACTAAAAGAGAACTAAAAAAATTGCTCCTGCCCGCACGAGATTGCTCCCTCCCCCCCCCCCTCGCAAGACTCCTCTCTGTTCCCCATCCGGCCGCCCGCCCAAGCGCTGCTCCGCCGCTCGCCCTCTCTCTCCTCCAGCCGCCCTCTCCCTCCGGCCTCCGCCGCCCTCCTCCGGCCGCCCTCTCCCTCTGGCCTCCGAAGCTCGCCCCGCTCCCCCTTCACCGGTCGTTTTTGTCCCTCTGTCATGTGCGGCGGCGGCGCATCTACCAGGGAGGTCGCAAGAGGGGTGAGTTTGTTCGTTCCTTCTCTGTCTCACAGCCATATCATTGATCTTGCTCGCTCTAGCGCTAATTCTGATTTGGAAAAGTAGATCCTGATTAAACTTGGTATAGATTCGTGGTGCACGCATGGAATTGTTTGATGCTACTTGAGGAGGTAATAAATATTTCTAGAGGACCAAAGATTCAGTTCACCTTTGTAGGTATTTCAGTTTCAGGCTTGCATTATTTCTAGAGGCCCAAAGACTCAGTTCACCTTTCTAGGTATTTCAGTTTCGGGCTTGCATTATTTCTAGAGGCCCAAAGATTCAGTTCGCAATCGTCGGCAAGCGGCCCTGCTACCCATGCCGGTGTTGACCTCAACTCGCAAGCGCCGGCATCGGAGGGGTTCCCTAGGCTTGGGCTCTACAGAGCCTTCCTACAGAGCGACGATGACGAGCTCCTCCCTGGGTGCGTGAGGGCTCCGGGCTGCCTCCCTATCGTGAATGACTTCTATGATGAGTTAGCTCATGCTTTGTTTCATGGAGAGTATATTTTTGTGAAGCTTGATTGATGACTTGTATGTTTAAGTGGGATATCTTGTTTGTTGGACAAAGTAAAATGTATCATGTTTTGCATGCTTGATTTGTAAAGATGGTTCATTTATGTCAATTGTGAGCGGGAGGAGGCCACACATGAGCCGGCCACACCAAATCCGACAGGAAATAGGGTCAAAGTAGTCAAATGATTGAGAAAGAGCATTTATTGTCAATCTAACCCTGCCATCCATACACCTCTTTGGTTAGAGTTAGTTCAGGGTTAGAATCTAACTCTAACCTCTAACTGAGTTAGAGTTCTCCTCGTCTCAGTTCATCGCCATCATACTTTCCCCATTCCTGTATTTTTAGTATCTTGTGAATCAAAGAGGCCCTTAGACTGGTTTAGGTCCGGTCGTTTTTTATAAACGTGTTATGTCCAAAATTTAATGAACGTGCTCCGGTTTCATGTAGTAATTCATTCATTTATTTATTCTTCCACGGGGAGTTTGCATGTAATTTGTGATGTCTGAAATGTAAAGTACCCCGGCATATGCTCCGAGTCGTGCATGCACTACGACCCAGATGCTCTATGTCCCACATGTAAGCGAAAGGGAGCACGTGGAAATAGCCTAGGAGTACATATAGGAGGATAAATGTGTGAACAAATATGTACTGTGAAGCGTAGCTGCGGTTAGAAAATGATACCTAAAGTGATGACAGGTATAGATCGCACGCACCCAACTAGTGGTACTAGACATACGACTACTTTTTCCCTAAAAAAAGAGGTACGAGTGCTCAGTACTCCTATTCTATCAACACGAGTCCCATCTGACAACAGCGTCTGTGCTACAGCTAGTTCTTCTCCCTCATTTCTCTCTTCTAATTCTAAACTCAGCCGACGTGCGGTGGGCAGGGTGGGGATTTGCCCATGGTCGGTTTGCTCAACTGCGGCCCCACCTCACAGTGAAAATGTTATGACTGGAATAAAAATGCCATATGCTCCCTCCGTTCCAAAATATAAGTCTTTTTAGATATTTCAAATGGAATACAACATACGGATGTATGTAGACATATTTAAGAGTGTAGATTCACTCATTTTGCTCTGTATGTAGTCACTTGCTGGAATCTCTGGAAATACTTATATTTGGGAACGGAGGGAGTACTATACTAATAAAACATTAAGGCCACGAGGCGATAGAGTGCTGGTTAAAGGAGGCAAGAAAAAGAGATGCATCCATCGACGACGTCCACCTCCTCGACTCAGGGCGCCGGCCCATCGAACGCGGCCAAGTAGCAGCGGCTTTCGTGGCCAGGTCGACGTGCTTCTGAACAATGGCGTCCAAAGATTCCAACCGTTGGAAGAAGGCCAACGTCTTTTTGTCCTCGCTGGGCTTGTAGTGGCCTATGTAGACGATTTCCTCGTAGACGTGGATGTGCAGGTCGACAGTTTCTTGCATGGCGAGGCGCTGCGCGGCAAGTGCGGCCTCGAGGTGCGCATTCTTCGTCGTGACCTCCGGCACCTGCAGGGCCACCAGGGCTTGAAAGAGTTCTTCACCATGGAGGCCGATGAGGGTGGCAGGCAATGAGGAGCCTGGGCGTGTGGGCTGGAGTAGTACGGCAAGGTCATCCGCGCGCTTCTTGACGGCGGTGAACTTGCGGATGGAGTGGACCATCATGTCGTCCATGCGAGAGGCGAAGCCGGCGTCGGCGAGGGCTATGACGCCAGCAGTCGCCAGCACCGTCTGGAAACACTGCGCGGTGTGGGGCCGCAGGCCGGTGTCTTGGATCAGTTGGCACAGCCGACTGCCACTCGCGTCCATCGCCTCCATAGGTGCTTGTGGCTTCTGGTCACTTGGTCTTGGATTGGAGTGATCAGTGTTGCACAGAGACTAGGAGTAGATGGATTGGAGTGGTGGGGCGCCTTTATATGAGAGTCCAAACTCTGTTGCATTCACATCGTGCTGGCTCTATCCTGCTTCTCCAATTAATTCCCTCTGCATGCTATAATTGAGAATGCATCATTGACCGTTCAATGTCTCGGGAACCGCTACCCTCTCCCTCCTTGGCATTCAACCTGTATCAATGTAAATGCGGGTCAAGAAGAGACTAGTTACTACATTGTGCACCGTGACCGTGTGGGGGTGCGACGCGAACAGCACAAGCATGTTGTATTGTTCCACTTTCTCGTTTTGAACTCATGACTTGTAGTAACGCTCAGTTTTGAATATACTTTATAAGTTTGGTTGTTGCGCCAATATATACAACACTCCCTCCATATAGGTTGGATCGCTGAAGTCAAAATTAGACACAAAACACGATGGTGATGGAACAGTCTACCTCCGTCCTGGTTTATTGCTCCCCGTCGTAATCTGTGCCAAATTTTGACCATAAATTTGACTAACAAAAGGTTCATGCATGTCACCAAAATCATATCATTGAAAACTATGTTCAAATAAAAATCAAATGATATAATTTTTGTTGACATGCACTAACATTTTGTAAGTTAAATCTTTGGTCAAAATTTAGCACAAATTACAAAAGGGACTAATAAACCAGGACCTAGGTAGTAGTACACCAGGTCAAAGACAGTGATACTACAAATAATTAACGCCAATAAGAGCAAGGAATCACACATGTCATTTATGACTGGAATAAAAATGCCATACACTAATAAAACATTAAGGCCACAAGGCGATGCAGTGCTGGTTACAGGAGGCAAGAAGAAAGATGCATCCATCGACGACGTCCACCTCCTCGACTCAGGGCGCCGGCCCACCGAACGGCAGCTAAGTAGCAACGGCTTTCGTGGCCAGAACGACGTGCTTCTGAACAATGGCGTCCAAAGATTCCAGCCGCAGGAAGAAGGCCAACGTCTTTCTGTCCTCGCTGGCCTTGTAGTGCCCTATGTAGACGATTTCCTCGTAGACGTGGATGTGGAGATCGATGGTTTCTTGCATGGTGAGGCGCTGCGTGGCGAGCGCGGCCTCGAGGTGCACATTCTTCGTCGCGACCTCCGGCAGCTGCAGGGCCACCAGTGCTTCAAAGAGTTCGTCACCTTGGAGGCCGATGAGGATGGCAGGCAACAAGGAGCCTGGGCACGCGGGCTGGACCAGTACGGCAAGGTCGTCCACGCGCTTCTTGACGGCGATGAACCAGCGGATGGAGTCGAACATCATCTGGCGCATGCGAGTGGCGAAGACGGCGTCGACGAGGGCTATGACGCCGGCAGTCGCCAGCACCGTTTGGAAACGCTCCGCGGTGTGGGGCCGTAGGTCGGCATCTTGGACGACCTGTCAAGCCGACTGCCGCCACGCGTCATTGGACGCCATGGGGCTTATGGCATTCTGTCACTTGTTTTGGTCTTGATTGAGTGGGCAGTGTTGCGCAGAGACTAGGAGTAGATGGATTGGAGTGGTGTGGCGCCTTTATATGACAGTCCAAACTGCGTTGCATTCACATGCTCCATTCTGCTTCTCCAATTAATTACTCCTACCTCTGCATGCTACTTGAATGCGGAGGCATCATTGACCGTTCAACATTTCGGGAACTGCTACCCTCTACGTCTTTGGCATTCAAGCCGTATCAACATGAATGCGTGTCAGGAGACATTCCCGTCGATGACGAGGTGCCTATGGTGACTTTGTAAATTTCAAGATGATATGACGGCTCAGTCTTTCGGAGGTGCTCATAGGGGTAGGGTGTGCGTGTGTGCGTTCATAGGGGTGAGTGTATGCGCATGTATATGAGTGCTTGCGTGTGTACTGTGTTAAAAAAACCATAAATGCGTGTCAAAAAGAGACTAGTCAGTACTAGTATACTCAATATTGTGCACCGCGACCAAGGCGGAGAGGAAAACGAGAGAACTACGTATTTATTTACGGTGTAAATTCACTCATTTTGCTCCATATGTACTACTCATTTAGGGTGTAGTCTAGTCACTTGTTGAAATCTCTAGAAAGGCAAACACTCTTTTCCAGTTTACAGGGCTATACTAGCAAGTACTACAATAGTGGGCGCAAATAGCAATTTTGTCTGATGCAAGAGCCTGGCTATATGCGTGCTCCAAGGCTCCGCACCACGCCCCACCCCTACACAAAGACTGCCACGCGAGCGTTCGCAACTGCCACGTTTGGGTTGCGCTTGGATCTTCGCCTCTTCGAGACGACGAACAATGATGTTACTACTACTTCTACAGTATCGAATCCACTGTTGCATGTCCGTCCACCGCATGTGGGAGGGATAGCTTGTTGTAGTATAAGCAAAAGCTTGTCCTCTTCTGCGAGCGACCGCGCGCATGGGTGAGGGAGAAGGCGTGTAGTAGTAAAATCAAGCTTCTCATCGTTGTACGAGTTGACGCGAGACATCATAGCACTGGCCCCACATGCTTGCCTCTAAACTTGGCTAAAAGACCCGCAGTGTACAATATATTTGCTGCAACCTCTAACATTTACCCCACCACAAATTAAAATATATATTCTTGTCTTGACCAGATGAGCGTGCAAACTACAATCACCAGGATGACAGGTAGGGCCAGAAGATTATTTTAATAAAAAATGCTTTGAGACGGCCTCATAGCATGGAGCCGACCCCAACGATTTTAAGCTTAGAGGCACGGTACACGCTATCCTAGACTACTCTACACATGAAACTGCCACACGAGCGTCCGGCTGCGCTTGGCTCTTCGCCTCTTCGGGAAGTCGAACAATGATGGTACTACTGCAGTGGAGTACTACAGTATGCTTCTGGCCATCTGACACCGAATGAACTGCTGCATGTCCACCGCGTGCGGGAGGGAGAGCGTGTAGCGAAAGCTTCTCCTAGTCCTGCCAGCCACCACGCTCATGGGCGAGGGAGGGACGCAGCTTCATTGACTTACTGCTCCTGCCTTTGGGTGTATGACAGGTGGGCCCAACAGGTGGCTGGCCCACCTGTCATACAGCCAAAGGCGGGTGCAGTTAAGGCACCGGAGCTTAGTTCGCGAGGGAGAGGGCGTTGTAATCAAACTTCTTGTTGTTGTACGAGTTGACGCGACACATCAAAGCACTGCACTCAATATATTTCAATAATTTGCGTTTACCGATGCATTAATTACAACGCATGCATGCATGCCATGACTTTCCTTTTGATACTTGCATGTGTTGATTTAATGCACCTTGAAGTAGTATGAATATGTGACGGTAAAGCTTTGTAATGCCCCGGCCCTAAAGCGAGAGATGGTTGTGCACGAGGAGGGCGAGATCATGCCGACGGAACAGGACCCGACGATGGAGCTCTCTATGGTCTCGATGGACCTCACCTTGCTCCACTGCCCCTTGTGCCTCCGCCCCTTGAAGCCTCCAGTGTATGAGGTTCGAATACACCTCGTCCGTTCGGCTGATCGAGCAAGGTGCAGGTTTCTTGATTGATGTGCTGTTCGATTGATTTGTGCAGTGCAAGGGAGGGCACCTGGCCTGCGCGGACTGCCGCGGCGAGCGCCCCGGGAACCAGCGGCAGTGCCAGAAGTGCGAGCGCGGCGGTGGCTTCGACGTGCGGAACACGGCGGTGGACGCCGTCCTCTCCTCGGTGAGGGTGGAGTGCCCGCACGAAGGCTGTGGGCTCTACGTCACTTACCACAAGCTCGCCGATCACCAGAGCGTGTGTCCGCTCGCGCCCTGCAAATGCCCCGTGCCCGTCTGCGGCTACGAAGGCCCGCCGTCGATGCTCTCCCACCACATCAGCACCGTGCATCCCATGCCCGTGCACAGGATCCAGTACGGCAAGGTGCTCCAGCTGCAAGTGCCACTGTCGGAGCCACGGCTCTTGCTGTTCGCGGAGGAGGACGGCCGCGCGTTTTTCTTGGTCGGCGGCGTGCTCGACATCGGCGCCTATCGCCGTGTCGGTCGTCTGCATCAAAGCGGGGGCGTCCCCACTGCCGCACTACGTGGCCAAGCTGTGGGCGAACGGCCCGCCGGGGGAGCCCAAAGGCAGGACCGACGCCGTCAAGGTGGAAATGGAGGTGACAAGCAGCAAGGATCCCGGCGACGTCGCCGTGCAGGAGCTGACCTTCTTCACAGTTCCGCCCAAGCTGCTGGCCGGGGCTGGGTTGTCGAGGACGGTGTCCCTCCACATTCAGATTGACAAGCTCACCTCCTAAATGATTCTACAGTGCCTTCTGTTTATCTTAGTAATATGCTAATATAGGGGTTAGCTCGGTCTACTTTAGCTTAAGAGATGGAGGGTTTTGGTGGTGATGCAGCAATTACTTCGACATCAGATCAGCAGTTAAAGTAATTTCCAACAGTCGAACGGATATTTTGTGTCTGTTGGATATAAAGATCCTTTGGGTAAGAAGTATAACATCTTATATGCTTGTTTGTTCAGGAAGTGTTGCATACTTGTGCGAGTTGACGCAACACATCAAAGTAGTACTACTAGTAGTAGTATTCCCTCCGATCCTAATTTCTCTACGCATAAGTCGAGGCGCAGATACCAAGGAGGGCCTGGTTTTGTCTATACTTGGACAACTCACCCGACTGCGCACCAGGCAGATGAAGCTCGTGTCGTGCTGGTGCCGTGTGCGGCCCGCACATTAACCAAAACCTCACGCCTCCAGCTTAGCCTCCGCGTTTTAAACTTCTCAATCTCAAGGCCAAGGAGCAACATGAAACCTATGATAGAGCCAATCGGATGGTTGAGAATACTACAATTCGTAGCTATAGATGCGTGTGTGAGAGAGGACGAGTGCGTGCGTGCACCTCTTCTCTTCTTGTATAACGTACTAAACTCAGAGTACAAGTGTATGTGGGTGGCATCGACCTAGGGAGCTAGAGATGGTGCGTGCGAGAAGCCCGAGAGATAGGTGTAATGCATCTGAAAAAAAAGACTACTCTATAGCTCGCCATGAGGCTATTCCTGTCGAACGCCCCAATAACCATAAGATATGTATCCAACGGTGCCAGTTATTGCACGTACACAGCAGTAGAAAATGAACTACCATGGCATATGCTACACCACGGCCGAGAACACGTGCCCACGTTACGCCATCTGGGAATAGTGCCGCACTTTGAAACTAGAACCGTCAATAAATTTTGAGCTTGCATCTCGTCACATTCCAAATTACTACTACCATGCTATATTTAATTGCAAACCTGTTCACACCGATCACAACCTAAACGGTTTCCCACTTAGGAGCGTATTAGTACTCGGTTATAAATACTACTATGCCAAGATGACTGCACATTCCTCCTCAACTCCTCATCCACAAAAACAAACAAGTCACTCAACATCCTTCCCTTGCGTCTGCCATGGCCAGCATGAGTTCTGGGTCGAGAGATTACCACCAGGGAGAGGCGAGCATGGAAGCGGAAGCACGGGAGAAGTCTCGCCTCACCGCGCAAGCAGCCGGCATGTCCCGCCGCACGGAAGTAGTAGCACAGAGGTCCCGCTGCGCCGCTGAAGCAGCACGGAGGTCCCACCGCGCCGTCGATGCAGCAGACTAGTCCGACCGCGCCGCGGATGTAGCAGAGCTGTCCTGCCACGCCGCGAATGCAGCAGAGATGTCCCGCCGCACCGCGGCGGCCTGGGAAAATGTCTCGCGGGCAGGGGACGACTCTTACAGGTGCATGCATGCGATCGTCCATAGCCAGATGGATCAGATCTCCGGCTGGGCGAGGTTGCAGGATGACATGAAAGCCTCGTTTGAACAGGCAACCGGCGTCATCCGACAACTAAGGAGGGCAATGAGAGGCTCCGGGACGAGCACGACCTTCTGAGGGCGAAGATCGTCCGAAGTGCAGAGCAGCAGGAGGAGACCAGTGCCTTGTCGAAGAGGACCGACGTCATCGTCAAGAAACTTATGGATGAGAATGACATGCTCCGCATCGAGCGCCAAAGGCTAGTGGAGGAATCCGTGGATGCTCTCAAGCAGCGTCTTGAGGACACGACAGAGCTCATCACCGCTCGCCGCGGAGACTAGTTCCCGCGGCCTGCAGCAACGCATCAAGAAAGTAGAGATCAACGAGCCAGATCGTTGTCTTCTTTCTTCTTTTTCCCTTGTGTATTTCGGGCATAGCGGCATGTGGCTTTTTTAAATTATCTTACTAATTATATAAGACAATTATTATCCACTGTCGTCGTCCTTATATATTCATCAGTCTTGCTATAAGTCACATTACATGCTATATAGGTCCGTCAGATCTTACATCAAGATCCGTGCAAAATTTTCTTTTCAGATTTTCTTTTTTCTCTCTTTAATCTCAGTCGAGTGATACATAGCCACGCCATTAAACAGAGGCTCGGGTGCCATTAATGGAGACATTGGGAGAGAGGTGGGCGGCAGATGGAGGTCAAAGGGCTCTCCTCCCGATAAGCACGCGCAGGGGTCTGATCGCACGCCTCCCGTACTCAAATAGCTACCCTGCACGACGCCTCCTAGCCAATAAAAAAGGGGACGCGTGGCGGCACGTAAATGGTAAGTAGAACGCCCACGGTTTCAATAATACTTGTGTTTCCGATTGTAACGTGACACACTTGTTCCAAAATGACTTTGTTGATTGTTAATGTGTGCGCCTTCGCAAATCAGACAACAAAAGTACCACAACATGTTGCTGCCATGTCATGACACCAAGCCAAGTGTCATGATTTTCATGTGTGTTTTCGATTTACAGGAATTAAAAAACCAAGTTTCTCAATGTTTCCGGCCGAGCCATGATGCCCAGATGTTTGAATTTCATTCCCATTTCTTGCATGGGACCTAGAAATTTACCCGAGGAGACACATGTGATTTTTCAACCAACTTTGGTGCACTGGAGCATGTGCTTGTATTTCAAATTTGAATTATGCACACAAAGGTGACACGTTCCCTCTCAGAACAAACGAGCCTTCTTGAGAGAAGCTCCGGTTTGCAAGAAGCTTATACCAAAACTTGTTCCTATTCGGCCAATTTTTTTACCACAGCATGGTAGTACCATGACATGACACCATGCCAAGTTTCATGATTTTCAGGCGTGTTTTGGATTTACAAGAATTTTAAAACCAAGTTTCTCAATGTTCTCGGTCGAGCCACGATGCCCAGATGTTTGTATTTCATTCCCATTTCTTGCATGGTACCTAGAAATTCACCCGAGGACACACATGTGATTTTTCAACCAACTTTGGTGCACGGGAGCATGTGCTTGTAGTTCAAATTTGAATTATGCACATTAAATGACCAGAAACTCAATTGATGTATAAAAAGGCCAAACGAACCCGGAATAATTCCAAAATTTAACAGGGCACTCATGTAGTTCTATGTTGCCTCTGTAAAGAAACTCAAGGGGGGGCAGCGTATATCGTTTCGCACTCAAAGGTGACACGTTCCCTCTCAGAACCACGAGCCTTCTTGAGAGAAGCTCCGGTTTGCAAGAAGCTTATACCAAAACTTGTTCCAATTCGGCCCAATTTTTTACCACAGCATGTTAGTGCCATGACATGACACCATGCCAAGTTTCATGATTTCCAGGCGAGTTTTGGATTTACAGGAATTTAAAAACCAAGTTTCTCGATGTTCTCGGCCGAGTCACGATGCCCAGATGTTTGAATTTCATTCCCATTTCTTGCATGGGACCTAGAAATTCACCCAAGGACACACATGTGATTTTTCAACCAACTTTGGTGCACCGGAGCATGTGCTTGCAGTTCAAATATGAATTATGCACATTAAATGTCCAGAAACTCAATTAATGTATAAAAAGGCCAAACGAACCCGGAATAATTCCAAAATTTAACAGGGCACTCGTATAGTTCTATGTTGCCTCTGTAAAGAAAATCAGGGGGAGGCAGCGTATATCGTTTCGCACACAAAGGTGACACGTTCCCTCTCGGAACCACGAGGCTTGTTGAGAGAATCTCCGGTTTTGCAAGAAGCTTATACCAAAACTTGTCCCAATTCAGCCAAAAATTATACATATGAAAACAGGGTTTAGATTATCCCGAACATCTCGCTACCTAGACCAATGTACTCTGATTTGAATTCAACATAAAATGGATACAAATATTTGAATTGGAGATCGTATGGTACATGTAGTTCATAGTGAAATATGATTACTGCTATATGCATGTTTTTTGTTATCAAGATAATATTTAAATGATGGTATAACTTGACAACAATCGTATTCAAATAAGGAAAATTAATTCAAATTTAGTCCATATGGTAGACGACAATATATATGTTCATAGGGTGGAGTAAAATGTTCATATATGATGGAAGATCAAAATGTAGGACTACATCCATTATAAACCACAAGATCACCTAACGATATATTCGAATTCAACATAACGTGGATTCAAAAATTGAAATTCGAGATCCTGGCATTTGTAATCATATAAAAAGGGACATGACTCTTTCTTGTGGTGGGAATTGATTTGTTTTTTGTCGTTGTTGAGGGAAGTGCGAATTGATTTGGTACTGTACAGGGTAATCTTGTTCTCCCGATTTTTTTACATTTTTCTTGTAGTTTTTTCAATGGCATTTATAGCAATATAGTAAAAGGGACATGACTCTCTTGTGTCTTGTATGAATTGTTTTTTGTACACGTTAAGTTTGTTCTACCGAACATGGAATCCGCGCCTTGTTATCCCGAAATTTTCAAGCTCGAGTATCTTTTGTCTCATCTGCTTTGAAACTCCCGCCTCTTCAACCCGCGCCGCGCCTTGTTATCCCGAAATTTTGACGCGCGCGAAAACTCCCTCCTCATCCGAAATCGGTCCCGCAGCCCAGACACGCGAAATCCCCCTTCTACCCCTCAGCCGGAAATGTTGGCTCGACGCCGCGTGGTCAAAACCGGTGGGGGTACGCTGGTAACTTACCCTACATTTCGGACAAGCGCGTCCATAAGCCATGGCTCCCCCTACCTTCCCCTTCGTCCCCCCATTCGTACACCGAGGCCGCCAAAACCCATGAAACCCCACGCTCCTCCGTCGGCCTCCCGACCGCCGCCCAGCCGGAGACTCTTCCCGACGACGTCGTCCACCGCAACAGCTCGCCGTCCCTCATCCACCGCACCGGATGAGGATCCGTCGTCGATCTCGTCGTCCCGCCGGATCAGCCGCCCCGTCCTCCACCTCCAAGGAGCTGCCCCGATGTTCGCCTCGTCTATCGCGCCACCTCCATCCCCACAGCGCCGTCTTGACCTGCCCCACCGGAACCGCAGCACCCTCACCAATTCCTCCGATGAAGCCGAGGCCTACTCGGCCCACCAAGGAGGTTCTGCACTCACCGCTGCATTTTATCTTTTATTCGATCTCACGGGCTGCGGTGCTCGATACCGAGCAGCCATGGCGGGTCTCCATCGACGCGCCGTCGCGGCCACTTCATCCACGACGTCTCTCCCCCATGTCGTTGCTTCCTCGCGGCGACTTCCACACCGGCACTGGCTGCAGCTGCTCCGGCTCTCGCTCGCAGCTGCTGGCTGCTGCTCCGGCTCTCGCGCTGCGGCTCTGTTCTTGCTTCGGTCGCGCTGCTGCACTGCCTTGCTTTGTTCGTGCTGCTGCTCTACTCTGCTATTGCTGTCGGTCGCGCTGCTGCTCCGACTCTTGCTCTCGTTCGTGCTCTGCTCTCTCTTGCTCTCGCTCGCGCTGCTGCTGCTGCACGACCTCCGGCAGCTACAGGAGTTGCTGCTTTAGCACTCGCTCGCGGATGCTGCTGCACGACTTGCTCTCTGCTAGTGCTTCCTGCTCGAGCGCTGCTTATTTAATCACTGCTTCTCTGCTACTAGTGCTCGAACGCCCTAAACATCTATTGCAATGCTCTGCTACTAGTTCAATCAGTTTTGACAGTAAAATTCAGTTTCGACTGTAAAGTTCAGTTTCTTCAGTTAAGTTCAGAGTGAACAGTATTTACAACATCTGTCGGAGCGGCCGTGGCGCGGCTGATGCGTCGTACATCTAGCGCTTTTTGGTGATGTATTTTACATCATCTATTGCAGATGATATCAGAGTCCCACTTCAGATTAACATTGTCTGTCTTGTCCTGCTTCAGCCTCGCCGGCGTACACCTCGCCGGAGCTGCTCCAATGACGGAACCGTCCATCACAGCGGAGCAGTACCCTTGACGTTGTTTCCAGAGGCCTTAGATCTTCTTCCCCGCCTTCGACAGTCACACCAGCATCACCATCCTCCACGTCCAAGCCAATGATGCTGAGGTCGACAAGGCTATGCCAAAGAGGTTGTACACTTGTCGCATCACTTTGTTACTCTGCATTCATGTCGATCCCTCAAGGATCCTTTGCTATGGAACTACTATGGTACTACTATTCGTGCATTTGGTTAGAAGGAGTGGAGCAAAGCAAAACTGGAGGTTTTTTTCCTTTGGTGTCTCTTTCAAAGAAAAAACATAGGAATTTTAATATCCATTTGGAAGTCCTTTTCAAATTAATATGCATGAAGAACATGACTAATTGCATTACTCGCATAATAAGATTCTTATTTTTTCATTTTTTCACGTGGTTTGACTTTAATTTGACCATGTTTCTCCATTCCTGTGTTCTTCTAATTCATGTGAACCAAACACCCAGGTTGACAGAAATCCTATGTTTCCAAATGCTGTGTTTTGCACGTGCATTCCTATCCTATTCCCGTGTTTTTCTTGTCCCTGCATTTATAGAATCCTCCAATTCTAACGAGCCCTTACAGATTTACTTCATTTTTAGATAGGCGTCAAAGAAAACTCTGTGTGTTATGTACTGCTCCTGCCGTGCCGTCATCCACCCCACCTGAGGTGCACCATCGATAGAAGCATTCACTGCAGCAGAGATTCCCCCTGCAGACTTTCTTTCACCGCCTCAGATCATCTTCCCCGTTGCCGGCAGCCACGCCAACTGCATTACCATCATCGACTGAGCAGATGAACCTGAGGACTACACAGTTCCGGAAGAGAGGTCGCACTCCTTCGTGTTTGCTTACGTTATACATCGGTTATTATTACCTGCTACTTTATGCTTCAAACTTGAGTTTTAAAATGCCCGTGGGGCACATATGGAGGCAGCAATGAATAGTATCTGTCTACTATCTGGTTCATCTGGGGTCTTAGATGTGGTTCATGTTGGGTGGGCAACAAACACTAGATGATCCATTGTCTATCTTTTTAAACTGAAGCTATAATCTACCTGCTATCATTAGTTTTGGATCTATCCACTCGTTTGCTACCATCAGTCTTGATTTCTGCATGCACCCCTTAGGCCTTACAAATCTAACTATTTTTTTATTATGCATGTCAGTTATTGTACACAATCGTACTGAACATGTAGAGAAAAAGAGAAGACCGTTGCGTGGGAATATAATGTCATGCAGACGCCGCTCCATGGTGGGCGAAGTGGGCCCCCCTCCCGCCATTCCAGATTGTATTCCAGAGGAAGATAACTGTTCAGATGGGGATTCAGAGGGAGCCGACCACTCCTATTTACCACCTGAGGTGTTTGCTCTAACCTGGCATGCTGATGTTGGTCATATCATGCATATGGCGCCTCGCATTGCTTACATTATACATCTTATATGTCATCAGCTTAGTTTAGATTTGCTTTGTGTGAATGCCACCTGTTTGGTTTCTATATCATACTCCCACCGTTCCTAAATATTTGTCTTTTTAGAGATTTCAACAAGTGACTACATACGGAGCAAAATGAGTGAATCTACACTCTAAAATATGTCTATATACATCCGTATGTGGTAGTCCATTTGAAATCTCTAAAAAGACAAATATTTAGGAACGGAGGGAGTATATGGGAATTATGCAATGCCATCTTCTTTAGCCAGGCATCATATACGTGAATCATGCAATGCCATCCTGTTTAGCCAGTCATCGTATATGTGAATTGTATCGTGCCATATTTTTTTCATAATGTATTCCATTTGTCAACAATGTTTATACATTCATCTACTCTTCCTGTGCATCAGCCATTTGAGTCGGTCATGGGAAAATCTGGAGTGAAAACAAGGTCTTCTGAGCAGTCAGTGCTACCTGTCGATGCAGATTTCTTGCTGGTTACAGATAGCTCCTCAGAGGAGGATTCAGAGACAGATGACCAGTCGTATCCCCCCCCCCGAGGTGCATGCTCTAACTTGGCAGGGTTATATTGCTCATATCATGCATATGGTGTCTTGCATTGCCATGCCATCTGCTTAGATTAGACATGCTTTGTGTGAATGCCTCCTGTTTGCTTTCTATATCAGATATGTGAATTATGCAATGCCATGTTTTTCAGCCAGTTATCATATATGTGAATTATGCACCGCCATGTAGCCAGGCATCATATATGTGAATTATCTCATGCCATCTTTTTTTCATTACGTATTCCATTTGTCGACAATCTGTGTATATTGAACTACTCTTCATGTGTATCAGCCATTTGAGCCGGTTATGGAAAAATCAGGAGTGAAAACAAGGTCTTCAGAGCAGGCAATGGTACCTGTTGAAGCATATATCTCGATGGTTACAGGGAGCTCCTCAGAGGAGGATTCAGAGACAGATGACCAGTCCTATATCCCACCTGAGGTGTATGCTCTAAGTTGCAATGTTTATATTTCTCATATCATGCATATGGTGTCTTGCATTGCTTAGTTTAGACATCATATGCACAATATTGAATTCCATCTGCTTAGTTTAGAGATCATACATGCGAGTGCCAGCTGCTTAGTATATGAATCAATTATGTCAATTATATCATGCCATCCTGTATACTTAGACAACATGTATGTGAATTATTTCATCCCAACCTATTTTAGAAAGACATCATATAGTGTCATGTCATCCTGTTTAGATACTCATCATATGTTGAATTATGCCATTATATCCTGTTAAGTTATCCATCATATATCTGAAACTGTGTCATGCTATCCTGTTTAGTTAGGCATCATATATGTGAAATTGTGTCATGCTGTCATGTTTTGGTTAGACAACATATATGTGAATTACCACATCTATCTATCATACAATGTCTGTACGTTCAATTTATTTTCTTGTTTATCGGCCATTTTGAATTGGAGGGGGTGATGGCTGTATCTAAGGGAGCAAAAACCCGTTCTTCACAAAAGACAGTGCTACCCGTTGATGCAGATAGAACCATGGTTGTACTGGCCCACAAACTAGCCCCACCACACATAATCGAGACTCTTCCAGATTGCACACTTGCACCGTTGGGCAAAGAACCAGCTACAACCCATCTAACCCCAACCCCAGTGGATAGTAACCCACTTCTAGTTGACAAAGCACCTTGTCCACTACAGAGTACCCCCACACGAGCAGTTTGTAAAGCAACTGCAGTGCCCAAAGCACGAAGACCAACACAGCGAACCCAAACTCCACGTTTAAAGCAGAAGAGCAACTATTCTCAGGTCAAATTCCATAGCTATGGTCCATACTCCTTTGTTGTTGCATCACTGTATTTACTCATACCAACTACTTTAGAATTTGAAGGATCCAATTGAAACTCCAATGGCGCAACAGATATGTTTTAAACCTATTTATTTAACTGGATTGTTGTTCTAACTTCTTGCTCTATGTTGATTTTAGTTTCAGTTGTATAAACAGTTATGTTCTCATGTGATGCACATTACAAGTGTTGCCAATGCTGTGTAGTTTCTCACACTTATATTCTGTCTATGATGTTGTGTCTTAAAAATATATGATTTGAACTGTGTCTCTATCTTGATTTGGCAACATAAACTAGAATGATATGGACAATACAGTGACCATAGTACATAGATATATGTTTGTTTCATGTTGTTATCCTGTCCACCTCACTACTGAACCGGTTTACCAAAATGAGTTTCGTATACTACATGCTAAACCTGTGATGTGTCTGCTTGTTTCTCTTGTAGTATGCGAACAGAATATTGGAGAAGAGCACCCCACTATGCAATGGTAGAGATTGCCTAGCGTAAGTTGCTTGCTTATTTATTTCCTTATTGTCTTGTTTATTTATTTTCTTGTAGTCAGTGTAGTTATTTTTCCACGGTTTGCTAGTGGCCGTAATAACCTATTTTTAAAACTAGGCCATAATAACCACGGGCTACATATTTAATATAGTGACCCTGGGCCTCCTACGGGCCGTAGAAACAATGGGCCTTCTATGGGGAGTAGCATCAATGGGCCTTCTACGGGCCGTATGATCGATTGGCCAAACATGGGCCAACAACGGACCACATTATGGGCCTTAAATGGGCTAGAGTTGGAATTGTCCGTTCATGGGTCAACCATAACGGGCCGTCGAGAATCGGCCACATTTGATGACGCTATGAAAACGGCCCAACGGATCAATGGGCCACAAACGAGCCGACTCTAACCACGGGCTGAATTTGGCCCACAATCAAAAAAGGCCAGTAACAAGCCATAAGTAACTGAATGCTGGAAATGAGCCCAAGAATAAATGGGCCCTGAGAAGGCCGAAAGATAACATGGGCTTGAAACGGCCCAATGGAATAATGGGCCGTCAGTGGGTGTAAAGCGATATACTGTTCATTACGGGCCAGTTTCACTATGGGTTGTTAATGGGCCAAGAGTTACAGAGTGTCGCATATGGGCCGAAAGACGTCATGGTCCAAACATGGGCCGGAAGTTACAATGGGATGGAATCATATTGGACGGCCCAGATGACGCTACTGGGCCTAATTCGGATAGGCCGTAACGGGCCCTAGGTTAGCGGGCTGTAAATGGGCTATGTGCGAACAAGCCGTTAACATGCTTTCCGTGGGCCCGGCCTTTTCACAGGAATGGGCCTCTGTTGGGCCATGCCACATGTCGATGTATCATTGGCGCATTTTGTCCAATGAGTGGATGACATTTGTCCCAACGGTGAGCCGACACGTGTTTCCTCCAGCCAATGATAATTCTACATGTGGAAAATCCCCATTGGTCCGGGCTGTTAACGGGTTATCGGATCCAAACCGGAACCCGACAGCTTAACGACGACCCGTTACGCCATGTGTCGGTCACCCTTGACGAAAGCACTTCTATGGCGCATGATTTATTGTCATGGAAGTGGACACTTCCGTGATGATAATTTTGGTAATGTCATGGAACACTTCTATGACAACACAGGTATGATTATCTTGATTTTGTCATAAAATCATCATGGATGTACATGCATGACAGAAAACGTGACCTACTATGACAAACACGTATCATCACGGAAGT
The DNA here is from genome assembly GCF_018294505.1 of Triticum aestivum. Classification (NCBI taxonomy): domain Eukaryota; kingdom Viridiplantae; phylum Streptophyta; class Magnoliopsida; order Poales; family Poaceae; genus Triticum; species Triticum aestivum. Next base: position 287,555,398 of record NC_057811.1, read on the forward strand.
GTATTTTTTTGTAGTGATATGGATCATTTTTTATTGCTTTTTCGCACCGATGACAACTTATTTGGAGGATCTTATTAAATCCATATATAGGTATGGTGGACTCTCATGACAAGAAACTGCATTAATGGTTTTTTTATGCACAAGTAGTATTTCTACTTAGTGCGAAATTTTCGCTAGCAAAAGATTATGAGCAAGCACCGCATGTTAGAGGATCCATGACAATATAACTTCTATGTGAATATAAGCAAACATAACTCATTACGTTGTCTTCCTTGTCCAACATCAACTATTTGATCAAGTAGAGAATATTTAATGGGGGCTCACAATCATAAAATATGTCCAAGATAGTGTATTTATATGTGCAAACTCTCTTCCTTTATTAATCTGTCATGAATTACATCAATGGCCAATGCTATGTTTGTTAATCTTATACAAACTTTATCCATCATGCTCCTTTTATGTGAAGTCATTAGTCCTCATGGGAGTAGCATATGATTCCTTTATTTATTATTTTCATTGCTAAGATTGAAACAGGAAAGTAAAGCATCACAACTCAAACTACTTTAATTATATAACTCTCACACTCGATTACACATATAGATAGATCACGAAACAAGCACTCGAAACTAATTCATACTTGCACTTTATTCTTCTAAATCATGAAATAACTAAGAATCAAACAAAGATAGATAACGATGATAAAAGTGATGGTGATACAATACCAGGGCACCTCCCCCAAGACTGAAATAAGCCAAGGGTGGTGCACATACCCGTGTACTCAAGTTTCTTTCTTCAGTGATGGTGATGAAGAAGTGGTAGGCTTGTCCTCCATCTTCCAAGGCAAGGGTTCTCCATCAAAGAAAGAGGAATGAGTCTCCAGAATCCTGAAATATGTAGTTATGCTCATCCTCCTGAATCTGGATCATACTCAAAATTTTGGTTTTGTAGGTCATAGAATTTTGCTTGGGGATGATCAGCCCAGTCGTGAAGCTTGAAGATGGATTCTCCAATATCCTTGTTGTCCCACTTATACTCACAAATAAAATTCATGATCATGGAGTGGTTGGCACTAAGTCCATGCTCCACCGTCCCTTGACACTTGAAGATTTCCAGCTCCACGTCCTCAAGCCCGGCCTTCTCGCTCCCATCCTTCTTGGGTCCTTGAACGTCCCGGGTGAAGCACCCCCTCACGAAACTCCATGGTTTGAGGGTGTGTCATCACCTCCGAAAGACAGGGGTTGATGACCTTCTCGCAGAACTTGTCCTTGGACGAGCTTGATGATGACATAGCGATCTAGATCTGTCAGAAAAATAGCACGAAACAAGAACAGAGGAGAAACTTGCTATACGGAGGTTAAAATAGCGAAACATATATATATATATGATGAATTTTTCCCTTGCAGTACATGTCTTTGGGAAGGGTACGGAGTCGATAAAATCCATGAGGGCCCCACAAGCCTGGGTGGCGTGCCCTTGGGGGAGCGCCACCTGAGCTTGTGGCCCCCTCATGCACTTTCCTCGCTATTTCTAATTTTCCTAATTTTATATATATTCCAAAACGATCGAAAAGTATTTTTATCGAATTTTTCAAGACTGTTTACTTACCGTATCACATACATATTCCTTTTCCAGAATTCTGGAGCGTTCTGGAAGGTTTCCTTCAGATGTTCGTCTGGTGTAATTAATTGAATAATTTTTGTTTCGATGTTAATGGTTGTACCTGCAATATAATGTTTAATTGTTTTCCCATTAACGATGAGGACATGGCTACTAATGAGCAAAAAGTATAGGGGATCAATCATAGTCCTTTCGATAATTAAGAGTATCAAACCCAACGAGGAGCAGAAGGAAATGACAAGCGGTTTTCAGCAAGTTAATTTCAGCAAGTACAGAAATTGTCAGTAACAATTAGTTTCATAGTAAGATAATTTGTAACGGGCAAGTAACGGTAATGGTAAATAAAGTGCAACAAGGTAGCCCAATACTTTTGGTAGCAAAGGACAAGCTGGAACGATCTCTTATAATAAGCAAAGCGTTCTTGAGGACACACATGAATTTCATCTTGTCACTTTCATCATGTTGGTTTGGTTCACGTTCGCTACTTTGATAATTTGATATGTGAGTGGACCGGTGCTTGGGTGTTTTTCTGACTTGAACAAACCTCCCACTTATAATTAACCCATTCACAATCATCCGCAACTACGAAAGAAGAACTAAGATGACAATCTAACCATAGCAATAAACATGTGGATTCAAATCAACCCCTTACGAAATAACACATAAACTAGGGTTTAAGCCTCTGTCACTCTAGCAACCCATAATCTAGTAACTACTGCACAATGCATTCCCTTAGGCCCAAATATGGTGAAGTGTCACGTAGTCGATGTTCACATAACACCACTAAGGGAATCACGACATACATATTATCAAAATATCGAACAAATATCAAATTCACATGATTACTTGCAACATGACTTCTCTAGTGGCCTCAAGAACAAGGGAAACTACTCACAAATAATATTCATGTTCAAGATCAGAGGGGTACTAAATAGCATAATAGATCTGAACATATAATCCTCCACCAAATAAACCATCTAGCATCAACTTCAGGATGTAATCAACACTACTAGTCACCCACATGTACCAATCTAAGGTTTTGATACAAAGATTGAACACAAGAGATGAACTAGGTTTTGAGATGAGATGGTGTTGTTGAAGATGTTGATGAAGATTGGCCTCCCAAAGATGAGAGGGTTGTTGGTGATGACGATGGCTTCGATTTCCCCCTCCTAGAGGGAATTCCCCTTGGCGGAATCATGCCGCCGGGGGGCAAAAGTGCTCTTGCCCAAGTTCCACCTCGAGATGGCGGCGCTCCATCCTGAAAGTCCTCTCCTTACTTATTTTCTAGGTCAAAAGACCTTATGTACCAGAAGATGGGCACCGGAGGTGGGCCGAGGAGCCCACTACCCACCAAGGCACGCCAGGGGTCAGACGTGCCCTGGTGCCTTGTGGGCACCTCGGTGGCTCCCTCTGGTAGTTCTCCAATATTTATTATATATTCTAAAATAATTCTCCGTAAAATTCCAGCTCATTTGGAGATGTGCAGAATAGGTATCTCTAACATAGATTTTTCAGGTCAAGAATTCCAACTGCCGGTATTCTCCCTCTTTGTGTAAACCTTTCATATTATGAGAGAAAAGGCATTAGAACTACTCCACAAAGTGTCATAATGCATAAAAACACTATAAATAACAGTAGGAAAACATGATGCAAAATGGACGTATTAACTCCCCCAAGCTTAGACCTCGCTTGTCTTCAAGCGAAAGCCGATATCGAAAATCATGTCCACATGTTTGGAGAGAGAGGTGTCGATAAAAACAAAATACGGACATAGTAGCATCATGCTTATTTTTATTATAACAGCAACAAACTTTATCATATAGCTTCTCATGAACACGTAACAATTCATCACAACATCGAAGTAGAAAGCATAAACTTTATTGAAAACCAACAAACTATGTACTCAGTTAACTTTGCAACTACAATTCATCATATTTTCAGGAAGGGTGTCGTATCAGAGCCTTTCGGCTAGTCCACATACTCAACCATCATTTAGTCTTCTATGACTTCTAACACTCACAACATATATATGAGCAAAAAGTTTCAACCGGACACATAGAAAGATAGACGCTTATAGTTTTGCCTCCCAACTTATTCACCTCAAGGCCGATGTCAACAATAATAACTCATGCTCACTCATATGCAGCTGGATATATGTGCCTAGATCTTTTGCCGCCACATGATGCTTGCCAAAGAGAAAATAAAAGGAATAGAGGAAAATACTTTGACTCTTGCATAAAAGTAAAAGATAGGCCCTTCACAGAGGGAAGCAGAGGTTGTCATGCACTTTTTGGTTTTGTATGCACAATCTCTTAATGCAAAGGAATGTCACGTTATATTGCCCCTTATGATAGCAACCTTTAATATGCAGTCCGTCGCTTTTATTACTTTGTCATCACAAGTTCGTACAACGCTCATATTCCCTTACACTAAAAGATCAAACACATTTAGAAGCAATTTGTATTGCCTTTTTGCACCGATGACAACTTATTTGAAGGATCTTACTCAATCCATAGGTAGGTATGGTGGACTCTCAAAACATGAATTTGGGTTTAAGGGTTTTTGGATGCACAAGTAGTATCTCTACTTAGTGCGGATTTTTGGCCAGCAAAGATATTGGGCAAGCACCACATGTTGAATGATCTATGCTGTAACATCCCAAATTTTCAATTTGGAATGTTATACATTAGATCATCATTGCATATCATCTTTTTATTGCATTTTGGCTTGATCCTAGAAATTATACGCAACTCAAGGACCCACGGAGAGAGTTGGGGATTTCGTTATTTTCATATTCGAGTTTTCTCAAATTTTGAAAAGAGGATCGTTTGATTTTAATTATTTTTCTCTTCGAATATTTATTTTATGAAAATAAACAAGAGGGGATAAAATGACTTCCTCAAAATAAAGAAATATTGTAGGTTAAATATTAAAATCAAATAAGAATTTTATTTGGAGCTATATCACTATTTTATTTGAATTAGGAAAATATGCGTTTTTCAAAATTGCATTACAGGCCCAAATAAATGTTCACTTTTTCCGCCATATTTTTAGAGGACGGGGAAAATTTATTTTAGGATTTTTGGCATCCGTTTAGTATTTCTTTTCTTTGTTTTTCTGCGCGCGGTATTATTTAAAAAAAAGGGTCAACCGCCTTACCATGCCGTGTCCCACTAGGACACTGCACCCAGCTGGCCTTTTTAAGGCCGAGGCCCGAGCCGCCCCAGCCCCAAACCCTAGCGCCCCGCCCTGCCTCGAAATCTGCGCCGCCGCCGCCGGATTCGTCGCTGCCGCCGCCGCCGGAGTTCCCCGTCGCCGCCGCGCCGCACTTCCGCCGCCCCGTCGCCACTCCGCCGCCCGTTGCCGGAGCCCGCCGCCGCCGCCGCCTTCCCGATCCGCGAGGTAGCCGTCGGTTTTATTCTAAAAACCGTTCGGTTTTTATACGAAAACCTAGATGCGTTTTTTAGATCGGTTTTATTTTTTTCCCGGTTTAGTTATTTAGCGAACGCCCGTTCGTACGTTCGTTTTAACGAATGGTTTTCACCCGTTAACCGCAGACAGCGAACGTTCGTTCGTTAGCCTGTTTGTCAGTTTTTCTTTTTCCAGGGATTTTCCGCAATTATTTTCGATCGTGATTTCTGCCCTGATTTTCGTTTTAGTTTATGTTTTCGCTCGTTTATCGGAATCGGGCGATTCAAGTGCCTAGATCTTCGTTTCGAAGCCCTCTTTCTGTTTAACCAATTTGAACAAGATTTTGGTACTGTAAAATTTGACCTAAGTCCAGATTAGTAAACGGATCTTGTTTCTTTCACAGTTTGAGTTTCGTTGCTTCGTTTGATTTGATTCTTTTTGCAAAACGGAGTTCTGAAGTTGAACTTTCTGGTTAGATTTCTTATTTGAGTTTTAGCCATGCTTCTAGTTGAGTGCTTATTGCATGCTTGTTTGTTTGCGATAGAGTACCTGGAGTGCGAAGCGTGCTACTACGAGTCTCTAGGTTTCACGGATCATCAGCAAGGCAAGTAACACTTTCATCATATCTCTTTACTACCCAGTTTTATTGCATTAGATCAATCCTCAAACAATTGCATGGTTAGGATCTGATTAACTTGTGGGTGTTGGGAAGTAGATGAGGTACTACATATTTACCTGTTTATTATCAAACCTATGGGAGTTACTTCTACGTTGCTTGTATTGCCATGCTATGCTCGTAGACGTGGATTGGTTTTGAGTGTATCCATGACAGATGTGAGATTGTTAATTAATGCTTCAACTTAAGGTGGCTACTTAAATACACATCTGGGTGGATTGCTTGTGGGCACCTGGAGAATCTAGTGTTGTCCTAGGATATCCCGGAGGACCCGTGTGATCATCCTACGGTCCGCCACCCAGGCTCAAAGGGATCATGAGATTATTCATGGTAGAAACTTCCGTGTGAAGCCACAAGCCATTATGGGCTCTGGCATAGTTGAGTAAGTTGCGTGAAGCTCTTGAAGAGATAGACTAGAAGATGTACTGGGTTGTAGGTGGTACTGTCTATCCAGAGTAGAGAGTTAATGCTTCAGAAAGACTGTGTCTCGAATCTCCAACCATGGATGTATTCAAGTCTTGTGGGGAAAAGTTCGCAAACCTCTACAGAGTGTATAAACTAATCATGGTTAGCCGTGTCCCCGGTTATGGACGTTTTGAGTATCTAGTTCTTGGATTATGATGTTGATCGCATCACTCTTAAAATAATTTTATTGGGTTTAATGATGATGCTTAATTGGGATTGAGTTGGAGGAACCTTCTCAATGTTTAACAACCACCATGATAGATAAATAAAATTTATTCCTTTGTTGTAGGGAAAAATTGGCCTTACGCAAAACTGTAACCATAGAGCTTTCCACCAGCCAAATATGCATGTAGTGATAGCATTTATTCTGTTCATTACTCTCTTGTGTTACATTGCCAGCATATTCCATGTGCTGACCCGTTTCGGGCTGCAACGTTCATGTTGCAGACTTTTCAGACGACGAGTAAGGTGCCATAGGTCGTTGTCTTTCACTCAGTGATGCCGTTGGAGTTGATGGACTCACTTTATCTTCCAAGCCTTCCGCTGTTATCGATTTTAGATGGACTTAAGCCATATTATTGTAATAAGTTCTCTTTTGAGACATTCAATGTAATAAGTGTGTGATTGCTACTCTGTTATAAATCCTCAAGTACTGTGCGTGTCAGCATTACCGATCCAGGGATGACACTAATGCACAGAGATCAGATTGTTTGAGGTCTGGTCGCTACATATGATAATATAACTTCTATGTGAATATGAACAAACATAAATCGTTACGTTGTCTTCCTTGTCCAATGTCAACAATTTGGCATAAAATATTTAGTGGGGGCTCACAATCATAAAAGATGTCCAAGATGGTGTATTTGCATGTGAATCTTCTCTTCCCTTATTAATTATTTCATGAATCGCATCATTGACCAATGCTACGTTTGTCAACTTTCAATAAATTATACCACTTATACTTTTCCTTATGTGATGTCATTACTTACCATAAGATTATCATATGATCTTTTTCATTACTTCCTTTATTTTGACTGAAACAAAAAAGTAAAGAAGCAAAAAGTCAAACTAAACTTTATTATATTACTCTCACTTGATTACATACATAGATAGATCATGAAACCAGCACTCGAAAATAGATCATACTAAACTTTTATTCATTTAAACCATGAAACAACTAAGGATCGAATTAATATAGGTAACGGTAATAAAAGTGATGGTGATACGATACCGGGGAATCTCCCCAAGCTTGGCACAAGCCAAGGGGAGTGCCCATACCCATGTACTCAAGTCTCCTTCTTTGGTGATGATGATGAAGGTTGTGGTGAGGATGGGGTGGTTGCAGCTTCGCACTTCATCTTCAGCAGGTACTCCAATCTACGGTTGATGCTCCGAAGGGCGATATTTTGCTCTTGCAACAAAATAACTTCATGAGTGAGATATGTATTCTGAACGGGTACTATTTATAAGGTCCTAAAAGCCTCTATTTCAGTAGGGGCGAGATGATTATAGTACGGTTGAAGGATATCTTCTTTCTCAACTTCCCCCGTGAGCATGGCTTGCCCTTCTTCTTGAGCTCGGTCTCCTGCAACTCCCTTGGCCTTGTCCTCTTTGGTGGCTTCTTTTGGATCCACTCTCCTCAGCTCCATCTTCAACATCCAAGCATCTCCCCCAAGCCTGGCTTGATAGATCTGACAGAAAACAACACCAAACAAGAACAGATGGTTTCTCCGTGATACGGTGGTCAAATCGTCCGGGGGTATATATAAAGATTTTTTATCTTGGGAAACAGGTATACGGAAGGAAAACAGAGTCGGGAAGGTGCCCGAGGGGCCCACTACACACCAGGGAGCGCCGGGTGGGACAGGCGCGCCCTGGTGCCTTGTGGGCACCTGGGTTGCCTTCCCGGTTGTTTCTCATTTTTTCTATTTTTTCTAATATTCCAGAACTGATAGAAAATAATTTTGTGGATTTTTTGGAGTCGTTTACTTACCGTATCACGTACATCTTCCTTTACAGGGTTTTGGAGTGTTCTGGAAGGTTTCTTTTATGTGTTCCTCCGGTGTCATGGTTTGGATAATTTTAGTTTCAACATTGATAGGTGTACCAGAAAAATAGAGCTTAATTCTTTGTCCATTAACCACCTTCGGATTGGTGCCTTTCGCATTATTAATCTTGATAGCTCCAAAGCGATAAACTTCTTCGATGATATATGGTCCTTCCCATTTGGAAAGAAGTTTTCCTACAAAAAACTAAAATGAGAATTGTACAGTAGAACATATCCACCAACTTTGAATTCCCACTTTTGGATTCTTTTGTCATGCCATCTTTTAACCTTTTCTTTCAATAATTTGGCATTTTCATAGGCTTGGGTTCTCCATTCATCTAGCGAGCTAATATCAAATAGCCTCTTTTCACCGGCAAGTTTGAAGTCATAATTAAGTTCTTTAATTGCCCAATATGCTTTATGTTCTAACTCAAGACAGAAATGACAAGCTTTTCCATAGACTATTTTATATGGAGACATACCCATATGATTTTTATAAGTTGTTCTATAGGCTCAAAGTGCATCATCAAGGTTCTTAGACCAATTCTTTTGGGGCTGAATTTTTGATTGCTCCATGCTATTATATATTCTGTTTTGGATGTTTAATGGGCTTATTTATACACTTTTATATTATTTTTGGGACTAACCTATTAACCCTTGACCCAGTGCAAATTGCTATTTTTTGCCTATTTCAGTGTTTCGCAGAGAAGGAATATCAAACGGAGTCCAAACGGAATGAAACCTTCGGGAGCGTGATTTTTGGAACAAACGTGATCCAGAGGACTTGGAGTGGACGTCAAGCAATCAACAAGGAAGCCACGAGGCAGGGGGGCTCCCCTACCCCCCTGGGCGCGCCCTCCACCCTCGTGGGCCCCTCATGGCTCCACCGACCTACTTCTTCCTCCTATATATACCCACGTACCCCCAAACCATCGAGGAGCACCACGAAAACCTAATTCCACCGCCGCAACCTTCTGTACCCATGAGATCCCATCTTGGGGCCTTTTCTGGCGCTCTGCTGGAGGGGGCATCGATCACGGAGGGCTTCTACATCAACACCATAGCCTCTCCGATGATGTGTGAGTAGTTTACCACAGACCTTGGGGTCCATATTATTACCTAGATGGCTTCTTCTCTCTCTTTGGATCTCAATACAAAGTTCTCCTCGATCTTCTTGGAGATCTATTTGATGTAACTCTTTTTGTGGTGTGTTTGTCGAGATCTGATGAATTGTGGGTTTATGATCAAGATTATCTATGAAAAATATTTGAATCTTCTCTGCATTCTTTTATGTATGATTGGTTATCTTTGCAAGTCTCTTCGAATTATCAGTTTGGTTTGGCCTACTAGATTGATCTTTGTTGCAATGGGAGAAGTGCTTAGCTTTGGGTTCAATCATGCGGTGCTCGATCCCAGTGACAGTAGGGGAATCGACACGTATTGTATTGTTGCCATCGAGGATAAACAGATGGGGTTATCTGTACTACCATCATGTCTGAAACGGGGGAGGTTATCATTGATAAGGATAATAGTATGGAAAACTTTGATGTTTTTGATGATCCTCTTGAAGATCCTACTATTTTACACACTAAAAAGTTTCGGATTGGTAGCGGTAATATTATTGGGAAAGGAGATATTCAAGATTTCTTTACTTGTGTCGGTACCTTACCCTCTATGGGTGGGTCTATTCTTCATAGAACTAGTAGTCTTGCGGAGGCTATATCCTTGCTCGTAGTTGAACTTGAAAGACAATTTATTCATTTGCATCCTTGCATACAAAGGATCTTTCTAGAGTTCTCCAATATAGAGCATTCTTCTGTTAAGCGAGCTGCTACCATCTTTTTGGCACATGAGTTCAGATTTATAATGAAAGAGGCCAATGAAATTTTTGCACATTATAGGGTGGACACTAGTCGTCCTCCCATAGAGGCTATCCTTTTTAATCAATAAAATTTAATGCGCTTACGATCCGTAGATCATGTTGCTTACAATGAAAACCTTAGAAAAAAGGTTCCTACCGATGTTCTAGTTGATAGAATTTCTGAACTTAATGACGACTTTGCTATTCAGAACAACGGTTTAGGTTTTTCTCTTGAACAAAGGCTCATGACTTATTGCCAAAAGAATGCTTATAATGATGAATTGGTTGTGCAATATAAGGGGCCAAAGGAGGAACCCATACCTCCCGAGCTTGATCTTGGGGACTTTTGTCCTATTAAATTTAGCCCTTTTGATTACTTTTTCTTGCCACAAATAAAACTTTCTGCTGAATGTCGGGAATATGAGATGAGTTTTCGTGATTTACCCTACTATCATTATGTCAACACCTAGATCTATCCTTGCCTTTATGCCTAGCTAGGGGCGTTAAACGATAGCGCTTGTTGGGAGGCAACCCAATTTTATTTTTATTTTTTTATTTTTTGGTTCTGCTTAGGAATAAATAATCCATCTAGCTTCTGTTTAGATGTGTTTTTGTGTTTTAATTAGTGTTTGTGCCAAGTAGAACCTTTGGGAAGACTTGGGGAAAGTCTTTGCGATCTTGCTGTAAAAAACAGAAACTTTAGCACTCACGAGATTAGCTTCAACTTTCTACTGGAGAGTCTTATTTAGTTGATTCTTTTTGCAGATGATTAATAGATAAATTTCTCACGTCCAGCAATTTATTTTAGAATTTTTGGTGTTCCAGAAGTTTGCTTTAGTTACAAATTACTATAGACTGTTCTGTTTTTGACAGATTCTGTTTTTCGTGTGTTGTTTGCTTATTTTGATGAATCTATGGCTAGTAATGGAGTTTATAAAGCATAGAGAAGTTGGAATACAATAGGTTTAACACCAATATAAATAAAGAATGAGTTCATTACAGTACCTTGAAGTGGTGTTTTGTTTTCTTTCGCTAACGGAGCTCACGAGATTTTCTGTTAAGTTTTGTGTTGTGAAGTTTTCAAGTTTTGGGTAAAGATTTGATGGATTATGGAACAAGGAGTGGAAAGAGCCTAAGCTTGGGGATGCCTAAGGCACCCCAAGGTAAAATCTAAGGACAACCCAAAAAGCGTAAGCTTGGGGATGCCCCGGAAGGCATCCCCTCTTTTGTCTTCGTTCATCGGTAACTTTACTTGGAGCTATATTTTTATTCACCACATGATATGTGTTTTGCTTGGAGTGTCTTGTATGATTTGAGTCTTTGCTTTTTAGTTCAACACAATCATCCTTGTTGTACACACCTTTTGAGAGAGACACACATTATTCGGAATTTATTAGAATACTCTATGTGCTTCACTTATATCTTTTGAGTTAGACAATTTTGCTCTAGTGCTTCACTTATATCTTTTAGAGCACGGTGGTGGTTATATTTTATAGAAATAATTGATGTCTCATGCTTCACTTATATTATTTTGAGAGTCCTTTAGAACAGCATGGTAATTTGCTTTGGTTATAAATTTAGTCCTAATATGATAGGCATCCATGATAAAAACTTCCATATAAGTGCATTGAATACTAAGAGAAGTTTGATACTTGATAGTTGTTTTGAGATATGGAGATAGTGATATTAAAGTTGTGCTAGTTGAGTAGTTGTGAATTTGAGAAATACTTGTGTTGAAGTTTGCAAGTCCCGTAGCATGCACGTATGGTAAACGTTACGTAACAAATTTGAAACATGATGTGTTCTTTGATTGTCATCCTTATGAGTGGCGGTCGGGGACGAGCGATGGTATTTTCCTACCAATCTACCCCCCCTAGGAGCATGCACGTAGTGCTTGGTTTTTGGTGACTTGTAGATTTTTGCAATAAGTATGTGAGTTCTTTATGACTAATGTTGAGTCCATGGATTATACGCACTCTCAACCTTCCATCATTGCTAGCCTCTTCGGTACTGTGCATTGCCCTTTCTCACCTTGAGAGTTGGTGCAACCTTCGCCGGTGCATCCAAACCCCGTGATACGATACGCTCTGTCACACATAAACCTCCTTATATCTTCCTCAAAACAGCCACCATACCTACCTATTATGAAATTTCCATAGCCATTCCGAGATATATTGCCATGCAACTTTCCACCGTTCCGTTTATTATGACACGCTTCATCATTGTCATATTTCCTTGCATGATCATGTAGTTGACATCGTATTTGTGGCAAAGCCACCATGCATATTATTTCATACATGTCACTCTTGATTCATTGCCCTTCCCGGTACACCGCCGGAGGCATTCATATAGAGTCATATTTTGTTCTAAGTATCGAGTTGTAATCATTGAGTTGTAAATAAATAGAAGTGTGATGATCATCATTAATAGAGCATTGTCCCAAAAAAATAAAAGAGAAAGGCCAAATAAAAAAAGAAAGGCCCAAAAAAGGGAAGTAAAAAGGGACAATGCTACTATCCTTTTTCCACACTTGTGCTTCAAAGTAGCACCATGATCTTTACGATAGAGTATCTTGTTTTGTCACTTTCATATACTAGTGGGAATTTTTCATTATAGAACTTGGCTTGTATATTCCAACGATGGGCTTCCTCAAATGCCCTAGGTCTTCATGAACAAGCAAGTTGTATGCACACCCACTTAGTTTCTTTTGTTGAGCTTTCATACATTTATAGATCTAGTGCATCCGTTGCATGGCAATCCCTACTCCTTACATTGACATCAATTGATGGGCATCTCCCTAGCCCGTTGATTAGCCGCGTCAATGTGAGACTTTCTCCTTTTTTTGTCTTCTCCACACAACCCCCATCATCATATTCTATTCCACCCATAGTGCTATATCCATGGCTCACGCCCATGTATTGCGTGAAAGTTGAAAAAGTTTGAGATTACTAAAGTATGAAACAATTGCTTGGCTTGTCATCGGGGTTGTGCAAGATGAGAGCATCTTGTGTGACAAAAATGAAGCATGACCAAACTATATGATTTTGTAGGGATGAACTTTCTTTGGCCATGTTATTTTGAGAAGACATAATTGCTTTGTTAGTATGCTTGAAGTATTATTATTTTTATGTCAATATTAAACTTTTATCTTGAATCTTTCGGATTTGAACATTCATGCCACAATAAAGAAAATTAGATTGAAGAATATGCTAAGTAGCATTCCACATCAAAAATTCTGTTTTTATCATTTACCTACTCGAGGACGAGCAGGAATTATGCTTGGGGATGCTTGATACGTCTCCAACGTATCTATAATTTTTGTTTGCTCCATGCTATTATATATTCTATTTTGGATGTTTAATGGGTTTATTTATACACTTTTATATTATTTTTGGGACTAACCTATTAACCCAAGGCCCAGTGCAAATTGCTATTTTTTTTTGCCTATTTCAGTGTTTCGCAGAAAAGGAATATCAAACGGAGTCCAAACGGAATGAAACCTTCGGGAGCGTGATTTTTGGAACAAACGTGATCCAGAGGACTTGGAGTGGACGTCAAGCAATCAACGAGGAAGCCACGAGGCAGGGGGCGCGCCTACCCCCCTGGGCGCGCCCTTCACCCTCGTGGGCCCCTCGTGGCTCCACCGACCTACTTCTTCCTCCTATATATACCTACGTACCCCCAAACCATCGAGGAGCACCACTAAAACCTAATTCCACCGCTGCAACCTTCTATACCCGTGAGATCCCATCTTGGGGCCTTTTCCGGCGCTCTGCCGGAGGGTGCATCGATCATGGAGGGCTTCTACATCAACATCATAGCCTCTCCGATGATGTGTGAGTAGTTTACCACAGACCTTCAGGTTCATAGTTATTAGCTAGATGGCTTCTTCTCTCTCTTTGGATCTCAATACAAAGTTCTCCTCGATCTTCTTGGAGATCTATTTGATGTAACTCTTTTTGCGGTGTGTTTGTCAAGATCTGATGAATTATGGGTTTATGATCAAGATTATCTATGAACAATATTTGAATCTTCTCTGCATTCTTTTATGTATGATTGGTTATCTTTGCAAGTCTCTTCGAATTATCAGTTTGGTTTGGCCTACTAGATTGATCTTTGTTGCAATGGGAGAAGTGCTTAGCTTTGGGTTCAATCATGCGGTGCTTGATCCCAGTGACAGTAGGGGAAACGACACGTATTGTATTGTTTCCATCGAGGATAAAAAGATGGGGTTTATATCATATTGCATGAGTTTATCCCTCTGCATCATGTCATCTTACCTAATGCGATACTCTGTTCTTATGAACTTAATACTCTAGATGCATGCTGGATAGCGGTCGATGTGTGGAGTAATAGTAGTAGCTGCAGGCAGGAGTCGGTCTACTTGTCGCGGACGTGATGCCTATATACATGATCATGCCTAGATATTCTCATAATTATGCACTTTTCTATCAATTGCTCGACGGTAATTTGTTCACCCACCGTAATACTTATGCTATCTTGAGAGAAGCCACTAGTGAAACCTATGGCCCCCGGGTCTATTTTCCATCTATTAATCTCCCGACAACAAGCTATTTCCGTCGCCATTTATTTTGCAATCTTTACTTTTAATCTTTATCATAAAAATACCAAAAATATTATCTTATCATCTCTATCAGATCTCACTTTTGCAAGTGGCCTTGAAGGGATTGACAACCCCGTTATCGCGTTGGTTGCATGGTTCTAATTTGTTTTTGTAGGTACGAGGGTGTAGCGACCCGACCTCAGATGGTCAAGTCTCTGTGCTTCAGTGTCATCCCTGGATCGGTAATGCTGACACACACAGTACTCGAAGGATTTATAGCAGACTAGCAATCACACACTTATTACATCGAATGTCTCAAAGTAGAGAACTTATTACAATAAATATGGCTTCAGGCCATCTAATACGATAACAGCGGAAGGCTTGGAAGATAAAGTGAGTCCATCAACTCCAACGGCATAACTGAGTGCATGACAACGGCCTATCGCACCTTTACTCGTCGTCTGAAAAGTCTGCAACATAATACGTTGCGGCCCGAAAATGGGTCAGCACATGGAATATGCTGGCAATGTAACACAGTAGAGAAATGAACAGATAAAAGCTATCACTACATGCATATATGGCTGGTGGATGCTCTAAGGTTATATGTTTTTGCGGAAAGCCAATTTTTTCCTACAACAAAGGAATAGATTTATTTAACTATCATGGTAGTTGAAACATCATTGAGAAGGTTCCTCCAACTCAATCCCAATTAAAAGTAATTATCAACCCAACATATTAAAATAGAGTGATGAGATACATTTGATAATCCAAGTACTAGATACTCAAGATTGTCCATAACCGGGGACACGGCTAACCATGATTAGATTGTACACTCTGCAGAGGTTTGCGCACTTTTCCCCACAAGACTCGATCTCCTCCATTGGATTTCTCGCACTACATGGTGTTTGAGAAACGAATGACCGAGACACAGTCTTTCAGAAGCATTAACTCTAACCCTGGGTAGACAGTACCAACCTACATCCCTCTACAACTGCTAGCCTACCACTGGAAGAGGTCATGCAACATACTCAACTATGCTAGAGCCCATAATAGCTTGTGGCTGCACACGGAAGTTTCTAGCATGAAATATCTCACGATCCCTTTGAGCCTGGGTGGCGGACCGTAGGATGATCACACGGATACCCCGGGATCTCCTAGGACAACACTGGATTCCCCAGGTGCCCAAACAAGCAATCCACCCAGATGTGTATTAAAGTTGCCACCTTACGTTGAACCATTAATTAACAATCTCACATCTGTCATGGATTCACTCACCCAAACCACATCTACGAGCATAGCAGAGCAATACGAGCATAACATAGAAGTAACTCCCAAGGGTTTGATAATAAAACAGGTAATAGGTTCTACCTCATCAACTACTTCCCAATACCCACAAGTTAATCACATCCTAATTATGCAGTGTTTGAGGATTGGAACTAATGCATAAAAACTGGGTATGAAAGGAGTATGGTCAATGTGTTACTTGCCTTGCTGACGATCCGCAAAACCTAGTGACTCGTAGTAGCACGCTTCGCACTCCGGGAATTCTATCGCAAACAAACAATAACATACATAAGCAATCAAGCAAAGATGCACGGGTAAAACTCAAATAACAAGATCTAACCAGAAAGTTCAACTTAAGAACTCCGGTTTGCAAAAAGAATAATATCAAACGGAGCAACGAAACACAAACTGCGAAACAAATAAGATCCGTTTACTAATCTGGACTAAAGTCAAATTTTACAGTACCAAAATCTTGTTCAAGTTGGTTAAGCGGAAAGAGGGCCTCGAGATGAAAATTTAGGCGCTTGAATCGCCTGATTCCGATAAACGAGCGAAAAGATAAACTAAAACAAAAATCGGATCAGAAATCGCGATCGGAAATAATCGCGAAAAATCCGAGAAAAAGAAAGCTGACGAACGTTCGCTGTCTGTGACTAACGAGTGAACGGCGTTCGTTTAAACGAACGAGCGGACGAACGTCCGCAAAATAAATAAACCGTCGGAAAAACCGATCTATCGAAAATAAACCGAAGAAGAAAAAAATAAAAAACCGGGGTTATCCGTAGAAAACCGACCGGTCAACGGCGGTCAACGGCGAGATCGGGCGGGATCCGGCGACGGCGGGCGGCGGCAGGCGGCGGCGGCTAGGGCTGACGGGGCGGGGCGGCTGGGGTGGGCTGCGGGGTGGGGTGGCTTATAAAGGGTCGGCCCGAGGTCTCCTGGCCAGGTACGGCCCGAAGTCGGTTCCCTTTTTTTAAAATAATTTCGGCGTGGAGAAAAAGAAAGAAAAAGAGTACAAAACGGACTCCAAAAATTATGAAATAAATTTTCCCCGTCCTCTAAAAATAAGCTGGACAAGGTGAACATTTATTTGGGCCTATACTGCAATTTTGGAAAACGCATCTTTTTCCTATGCAAATAAAATAGCAATAAAATCCGAATAAAACCAAATATTTGATTTTAATATTTTTCCTCCAATATTTCATTTATTTTGGAGAAGTCATATTATCTCCTCTCATATATTTTAATATGAAATATTTTCAGAGAGAAAAATAATTAAAACAAATGATCCTCGTTTCGATATTTAATAAAAATTCAAATATGAAAACGGTGAAATCCCCAACTCTCTCCATGGGTCCTTGAGTTGCTTAGAATTTCGAGGATCGCAAATCGAAATGCAATAGAACATGATATGCATGAATGATCTATGTATAACATTCCAAATTGGAAATTTGGGATGTTACAGAGGGACTTGCGTGTGGCCTCCTACTGGATTGATACCTTGGTTCTCAAAAACTGAGGGAAATACTTACACTCCTTTGCTGAATCACTCTTTCTTCTTCAAGGGAAAACCGACGCAGTGCTCAAGAGGTAGCAGGGACCTATTGACATTTTTTTGTAATATTAATTTTATTTTTCTATTGCTAAGCTCAACTTGACCACTAGATTGAGGATGCTAGTGTGATGCAGATCTATGGTTGACATCATATTTTGCAAGAAATTTATGTACAACACCATGAATAAAGTGTGAACCACTGTCAGTCATTAAATATCTAGGGACTCCAAACCTCGGGAAGATAATCTCATTAATCATATTAATGAAGGTGTTATGGGCATGATGTCCAAGGAATATGATGGCTAACCTCCCACCCACCCTCCCCACCAGCGCCCATGGCGACTCCCATGATCCCACCCAACCCACACAAATCCAACCAGCCAAATATGTTTCCCTTCCAATGGATCCATTCAATGATCCTCTTTCCATTGCTCATCAACGAAAATTTTCATTTGGACATCATTTCAGGTCTCTGGTACGTGATCTATTTACATCTACGGTCAACCCAGTGTCACCCTGTTCTGGTTTCATCCTGGTGGCATATTTTGGTAGATCGGCGTTTAGGCTTGATCCTTTGAATGGCAGCCTTGTTATATCATCATGCACTAGAGCAGCCAATGATGCAATCAACGTGATTCATATATCTGGTAATATGTACCGTTTCTCAGTTTGCTCGAAGGCAGTGGGTTTCCATTTAGTTCGTTCAAATTCCTTCACTTGCAATATGTTCAAATGCTTCTTCCATCTTTGGAGCGGCGGTGGCCCTAAATGGATCTATGAAGAGAGACTTTGGCTTAAAGAACAGGAGGTAGAATGGCATCTTGTGTCCTATAAAAAAAGACTCCTCCGTGGCACGTCTCTTTCAATAAAGTTTATCGAAGGATCCATAATGATCTAACCTCGCCCCGTCGGCCAAATCCGGGTGTCACATCCATAGACAGACGTAATCATCAGATTCTATCAGGAGCTAATTATATTTCGATTGGTAATCTTCGTATCACGCCCGTCGGCATGGATGATCAGATTTATCAGTCCAACGAGGTACGTAGCTCAACCGCTCCCATGCATAACGGATCGTTAGTTGCAGGGTCAAACGGCATTTCAAATTGCAAACCCCACAATCATCGCTCCCGGGCCTGAGTGCGCACATCGAGGCTACGTCGTCCTAGGTGGTGAGCTCCCGAATGTCTGTGACGAGTGAACCATTGCCACTATGGTTGCAGGCATCTCACCTGAAGATTTTCTAGCCGCCAATGCAATGATCTCAGAGTTACTTGAAGCCAGAGGTTGGAGGATCAGCTACACGTCGAGATGTGGTATGGGCACTGTTGTGATTCAGTTTACTACTCCTTGCTCGAGGGATTTTGCTGTCACAGTCCTTATGAGATTGGGGACTCTGTTCTTCGCATCACTAGGAATGACAGGAGCTTAAACTATCGTAGTATTGCATTTACCCATGATGTTTGGCTCATGTTGATGAACTACCCGCTCGAGTGCTAGGATGTTGGAGTTGTTAGTCGTACTGTATCTCGGTATGGAAGGTTTTTGATCTTGAACAAAGATCCTAGAGACAAAGCTAGGATTGTTGTGAAAGTTAGAGTCATGAGTATAGATACACTTCCAGTTAGCATTGTTGTTCTGCACAATCTTGACGACGTTGGATATGGCGACTCATGGACATGCCCCACTTACATTTTATCTCATGAGCTTATTGGGAAGCAAGGTGGTGATGAGGATCCTCTTCCCCCCAATGGAGGTAATCCCCATCCCTTGCCACATATCCAAGAAGTGTTTTGGCATGATGAGGTCCTTGGAAACATCCCTATGGTGCAGGTGGTTATCAATCCTCACAATGAGCATCTAGGAGCTCCATATGAAGACGTTCATGCTCCTGCTGCTGGGGGAAATGCAATGAATGATATTAACGAGGTGACCAGCCTGATCCTGTTGTCAATACTAATGATGAGATGCGGGTGGATGATGTTGCTCATGTGAACACTGATGATGCTGATCATGAGATCAATGATGATCAGATGGACTACATACCTCTGCCTGTTGTTGAAGAACAGAGTCACCTTGATATGCCAGTCAACATCGCAATCTTTGTTCCTGCTAATGCCACCATGGACTATGAGGAGAATCCTATCTATTGTAATGAAGGAAACAACATCAACAACATGTCAGACGGTATCTCTGCTTTACAGGGGCTCATTCGTAATCTAGTGACTAATGCCCATGACATCATTCCCAAGTTGGGTGGTTCAAAAATTGTTAATGCTAAATGCAACATTGTTGATGTTGAGGGCACTAATGGCTGAAGCAAAAAATGCTATCTTCAAATCATGATTGTTCAAGAGCAAGCTGCTCCTGTCAGTTCTGCTAGCCTGACTGAGATTACTGAAGAGGCTTTTGCTGAGGTATGCAAACCCACTGGGAACAACAAGAGAAAGAAGAAGGTCATTGTTGATGAGGCTTTCTGTAGAAAGAGCAACAGAATTGCACAAATCAATATGGGCTTTAAGGACAAATATGCTGCTAAAGCTGCTATGGAAAATGCTAGCACCTCCAGTGTGCAGAAGCAAAGTACCCAGGGACATGCAGGAGATGCTGGGAAGAAATCTGGACTTGCTATCAACTTAGGACCAAGATTTGAGGATGTTGTGCTGGATAAAAATGCACCCTACCCACATGTCCTACCACTAGAGACAATCCAAGCTATTAGGACTGGTCATTGCAAGATGACACCTCATGAAGTGCCATCGACAGCTCTCAACTATGACAGCTCCGATGACTAGTTTGGTTTTGAAGGAAATATGCCCTAGAGGCAATAATAAAGTAATATTTATTTCCTTGTATCATGATAAATGTTTATTATTCATGCTAGAATTGTATTAACCGGAAACTTGATACATGTGTGAATACATAGACAAACAGAGTGTCACTAGTATGCCTCTACTTGACTAGCTCGTTAATCAAAGATGGTTATGTTTCCTAGCCATAGACATAAGTTTTCATTTGATTAACGAGATCACCTCATTAGGAGAATGACGTGATTGACTTGACCCATTCCGTTAGCTTAGCACTTGATCGTTTAGTATGTTGCTATTGCTTTCTTCATGACTTATACATGTTCCTATGACTATGAGATTATGCAACTCCCGTTTACCGGAGGAACACTTTTGTGCTACCAAACGTCACAACGTAAATGGTTGATTATAAAGGTGCTCTACAGGTGTCTCCAAAGGTACTTGTTGGGTTGGCGTATTTCGAGATTAGGATTTGTCACTCCAATTGTCGGAGAGGTATCTCTGGGCCCACTCGGTAATGCACATCACTATAAGCCTTGCAAGCATTGTGACTAATGAGTTACTTGCGGGATGATGTGTTACGGAACGAGTAAAGAGACTTGCCGGTAACGAGATTGAACTAGGTATCGAGATACCGACGATCAAATCTCGGGCAAGTAACATACCGGTGACAAAGAGAACAACGTATGTTGTTATGCGGTCTGACCGATAAAGATCTTCGTAGAATATGTGGGAGCCAATATGGGCATCCAGGTCCCACTATTGGTTATTGACCGGAGACGTGTCTCGGTCATGTCTACATAGTTCTCGAACCCGTAGGGTCCGCACGCTTAACGTTACGATGACAGTTTTATTGAGTTTTGATGTACCGAAGGAGTTCGGAGTCCCGGATGAGATCGGGGATATGACGAGGAGTCTCGAAATGGTCGAGACGTAAAAATCGATATATTGGACGACTATATTCGGACTTCGGAAAGGTTCCGAGTGATTCGGGTATTTTTCGGAGTACTGGAGAGTTACGGGAATTCGTATTGGGCCTTAATGGGCCATACGGGAAAGGAGAGAAAGGCCTCAAAAGGTGGCCGCACCCCTCCCCATGGTCTGGTCCGAATTGGACTAGGGAAGGGGGCGCACCCTTCCTTCTTTCTCCTTCCCCCTTCCCTTCTCCTACTCCCACAAGGAAAGGAGGAGTCCTACTCCCGGTGGGAGTAGGACTCCCCCCTATGGCGCGCCTCTCCCCTTGGCCGGCTGCCTCCCCCTTGCTCCTTTATATACGGGGGCAGGGGGGCACCCCAGAGACACAACAATTGATCCTTGAGATCTCTTAGCCGTGTGCGGTGCCCCCCTCCACCATATTACACCTCGATAATACCGTTGCGGAGCTTAGGCGAAGCCCTGCGTCGGTGGAACATCATCATCGTCACCACGCCGTCGTGCTGACGAAACTCTCCCTCAACACTCGGCTGGATCGGAGTTCGAGGGACGTCATCGAGCTGAACGTGTGTAGAACTCGGAGGTGCCGTACGTTCGGTACTTGATCGGTCGGATCGTGAAGACGTACGACTACATCAACCGCGTTGTGATAACGCTTCCGCTGTCGGTCTACGAGGGTACGTGGACAACACTCTCCCCTCTCGTTGCTATGCATCACCATGATCTTGCGTGTGCGTAGGAATTTTTTGAAATTACTACGTTCCCCAACAGTGGCATCCGAGCCTGGTTTTATGCGTTGATGCTATGCACGAGTAGAACACAAGTGAGTTGTGGGCGATATAAGTCATACTGCTTACCAGCATGTCATACTTTGGTTCAGCGGTATTGTGAGATGAAGCGGCCCGGACCGACATTACGCGTACGCTTACGCGAGACTGGTTTCACCGTTGCGAGCACTCGTTGCTTAAAGGTGACTGGCGGGTGTCTGTCTCTCTCACTTTAGTTGAACCGAGTGTGGCTACGCCCGGTCCTTGCGAAGGTTAAAACAGCACCAACTTGACAAACTATCGTTGTGGTTTTGATGTGTAGGTAAGAACGGTTCTTGCTAAGCCCGTAGCAGCCACGTAAAACTTGCAACAACAAAGTAGAGGACGTCTAACTTGTTTTTGCAGGGCATGTTGTGATGTGATATGGTCAAGACATGATGTGATATAATTTGTTGTATGAGATGATCATGTTTTGTAACCGAGTTATCGGCAACTGGCAGGAGCCATATGGTTGTCGTTTTATTGTATGCAATGCAATCGCCATGTAATGCTTTACTTTATCACTAAGCGGTAGCGATAGTCGTAGAAGCATAAGATTGACGAGACGACAACGATGCTACGATGGAGATCAAGGTGTCGCGCCGGTGACGATGGTGATCATGACGGTGCTTCGGAGATGGAGATCACAAGCACGGTGCTTCGGAGATGGAGATCACAAGCACAAGATGATGATGGCCATATCATATCACTTATATTGATTGCATGTGATGTTAATCCTTTATGCATCTTATCTTGCTTTGTTTGACGGTAGCATTATAAGATGATCCTTCACTAAATTATCAAAGTATAAGTGTTCTCCCTGAGTATGCACCGTTGCGAAAGTTCTTCGTGCTGAGACACCACGTGATGATCGGGTGATAGGCTCTACGTTCAAATACAACGGGTGCAAAACAGTTGCACACGCGGAATACTCAGGTTAAACTTGACGAGCCTAGCATATAACAGATATGGCCTCGGAACACGGAGACCGAAAGGTCGAGCGTGAATCATATAGTAGATATGATCAACATAGTGATGTTCACCATTGAAACTACTCCATCTCACGTGATGATCGAACATGGTTTAGTTGATATGGATCACGTGATCACTTAGAGGATTAGAGGGATGTCTATCTAAGTGGGAGTTCTTAAGTAATATGATTAATTGAACTTGAATTTATCATGAACTTAGTACCTGATAGTATTTGCTTGTCTATGTTAATTGTAGATAGATGGCCCGTGCTGTTGTTCCGTTGAATTTTAATGCGTTTCTTGAGAAAGCAAAGTTGAAAGATGATGGTAGCAATTACACGGACTGGGTCCGTAACTTGAGGATTATCCTCATTGCTGCACAGAAGAATTACGTCCTGGAAGCACCGCTGGGTGCCAGGCCTGCTGCAGGAGCAACACCAGATGTTATGAACGTCTGGCAGAGCAAAGCTGATGACTACTCGATAGTTCAGTGTGCCATGCTTTACGGCTTAGAACCGGGTCTTCAACGATGTTTTGAACGTCATGGAGCATATGAGATGTTCCAGGAGTTGAAGTTAATATTTCAAGCAAATGCCCGAATTGAGAGATATGAAGTCTCCAATAAGTTCTTCAGCTGCAAGATGGAAGAGAATAGTTCTGTCAGTGAGCATATACTCAAAATGTCTGGGTATAACAATCACTTGATTCAACTGGGAGTTAATCTTCCGGATGATAGCGTTATTGACAGAATTCTTCAATCACTGCCACCAAGCTACAAGAGCTTCGTGATGAACTATAATATGCAAGGGATGAGTAAGACAATTCCCGAGCTCTTCGCAATGCTAAAGGCTGCGGAGGTAGAAATCAAAAAGGAGCATCAAGTGTTGATGGTCAATAAGACCACCAGTTTCAAGAAAAAGGGTAAAGGGAAGAAGAAAGGGAACTTCAAGAAGAATAGCAAACAAGTTGCTGCTCAGGAGAAGAAACCCAAGTCTGGACCTAAGCCTGAAACTGAGTGCTTCTACTGCAAGCAAACTGGTCACTGGAAGCGGAACTGCCCAAAGTATTTGGCGGATAAGAAGGATGGCAAGGTGAACAAAGGTATATGTGATATACATGTTATTGATGTGTACCTTACTAATGCTCGCAGTAGCACCTGGGTATTTGATACTGGTTCTGTTGCTAATATTTGCAACTCGAAACAGGGGCTACGGATTAAGCGAAGATTGGCTAAGGACGAGGTGACGATGCGCGTGGGAAATGGTTCCAAAGTCGATGTGATCGCGGTCGGCACGCTACCTCTACATCTACCTTCGGGATTAGTTTTAGACCTAAATAATTGTTATTTGGTGCCAGCGTTGAGCATGAACATTATATCTGGATCTTGTTTGATGCGAGACGGTTATTCATTTAAATCAGAGAATAATGGTTGTTCTATTTATATGAGTAATATCTTTTATGGTCATGCACCCTTGAAGAGTGGTCTATTTTTGTTGAATCTCGATAGTAGTGATACACATATTCATAATATTGAAACCAAAAGATGCAGAGTTGATAATGATAGTGCAACTTATTTGTGGCACTTCCGTTTAGGTCATATCGGTGTAAAGCGCATGAAGAAACTCCATACTGATGGACTTTTGGAACCACTTGATTATGAATCACTTGGTACTTGCGAACCGTGCCTCATGGGCAAGATGACTAAAACACCGTTCTCCGGAACTATGGAGAGAGCAACAGATTTGTTGGAAATCATACATATAGATGTATGTGGTCCGATGAATGTTGAGGCTCGTGGCGGATATCGTTATTTTCTCACCTTCACAGATGATTTAAGCAGATATGTGTATATCTACTTAATGAAACATAAGTCTGAAACATTTGAAAAGTTCAAAGAATTTCAGAGTGAAGTTGAAAATCATCGTAACAAGAAAATAAAGTTTCTACGATCAGATCGTGGAGGAGAATATTTGAGTTACGAGTTTGGTCTACATTTGAAACAATGCGGAATAGTTTCGCAACTCACGCCACCCGGAACACCACAGCATAATGGTGTGTCCGAACGTCGTAATCGCACTTTACTAGATATGGTGCGATCTATGATGTCTCTTACTGATTTACCGCTATCGTTTTGGGGTCATGCTTTAGAGACGGCTGCATTCACGTTAAATAGGGCACCATCAAAATCCGTTGAGACGACGCCTTATGAACTGTGGTTTGGCAAGAAACCAAAGTTGTCGTTTCTTAAAGTTTGGGGCTGCGATGCTTATGTGAAGAAACTTCAACCTGATAAGCTCGAACCCAAATCGGAGAAATGTGTCTTCATAGGATACCCAAAGGAGACTGTTGGGTATACCTTCTATCACAGATCCGAAGGCAAAACTTTTGTTGCTAAATTCAGAAACTTTCTAGAGAAGGAGTTTCTCTCGAAAGAAGTGAGTGGGAGGAAAGTAGAACTTGATGAGGTAACTATACCTGCTCCCTTATTGGAAAGTAGTTCATCACAGAAACCAGTTTCTGAGACACCTACACCAATTAGTGAGGAAGTTAATGATGATGATCATGAAACTTCAGATCAAGTTATTACTGAACCTCGTAGATCAACCAGAGTAAGATCCGCACCAGAGTGGTACGGTAATCCTGTTCTGGAAGTTATGTTACTAGACCATGACGAACCTACGAACTATGAAGAAGCGATGGTGAGCCCAGATTCCGCAAAATGGCTTGAGGCCATGAAATCTGAGATGGGATCCATGTATGAGAACAAAGTATGGACTTTGGTTGACTTGCCCAATGATCGGCAAGCCATTGAAAATAAATGGATCTTCAAGAAGAAGACTGACGCTGATGGTAATGTTACTGTCTATAAAGCTCGACTTGTTGCGAAAGGTTTTCGACAAGTTCAAGGGATTGACTACGATGAGACCTTCTCACCCGTAGCGATGCTTAAGTCTGTCCGAATCATGTTAGCAATTGCCGCATTTTATGATTATGAAATTTGGCAAATGGATGTCAAAACTGCATTCCTGAATGGATTTCTGGAAGAAGAGTTGTATATGATGCAACCAGAAGGTTTTGTCGATCCAAAGGGAGCTAACAAAGTGTGCAAGCTCCAGCGATCCATTTATGGACTGGTGCAAGCCTCTCGGAGTTGGAATAAACGCTTTGATAGTGTGATCAAAGCATTTGGTTTTATACAGACTTTTGGAGAAGCCTGTATTTACAAGAAAGTGAGTGGGAGCTCTGTAGCATTTCTGATATTATATGTGGATGACATATTACTGATTGGAAATGATATAGAATTTCTGGATAGCATAAAGGGATACTTGAATAAGAGTTTTTCAATGAAAGACCTCGGTGAAGCTGCGTATATATTGGGCATCAAGATCTATAGAGATAGATCAAGACGCTTAATTGGACTTTCACAAAGCACATACCTTGACAAAGTTTTGAAGAAGTTCAAAATGGATCAAGCAAAGAAAGGATTCTTGCCTGTGTTGCAAGGTGTGAAGTTGAGTAAGACTCAATGCCCGACCACTGCAGAAGATAGAGAGAAGATGAAAGATGTCCCCTATGCTTCAGCCATAGGCTCTATCATGTATGCAATGCTGTGTACCAGACCTGATGTATGCCTTGCTATAAGTCTAGCAGGAAGGTACCAAAGTAATCCAGGAGTGGATCACTGGACAGTGGTCAAGAACATCCTGAAATACCTGAAAAGGACTAAGGATATGTTTCTCGTATATGGAGGTGACAAAGTGCTCATCGTAAATGGTTACGTTGATGCAAGCTTTGACACTGATCCGGACGATTCTAAATCGCAAACCGGATACGTATTTACATTGAACGGTGGAGCTGTCAGTTGGTGCAGTTCTAAACAAAGCGTCGTGGCGGGATCTACATGTGAAGCGGAGTACATAGCTGCTTCGGAAGCAGCAAATGAAGGAGTCTGGATGAAGGAGTTCATATCCGATGCAGGTGTCATACCTAGTGCATCGGGTCCTATGAAAATCTTTTGTGACAATACTGGTGCAATTGCCTAGGCAAAGGAATCCAGATTTCACAAGAGAACCAAGCACATCAAAAGACGCTTCAATTCCATCCGGGATTTAGTCCAGGTGGGAGACATAGAAATTTGCAAGATACATACAGATCTGAATGTTGCAGACCCGTTGACTAAGCCTCTTCCACGAGCAAAACATGATCAGCACCAAGGCTCCATGGGTGTAAGAATCATTACTGTGTAATCTAGATTATTGACTCTAGTGCAAGTGGGAGACTGAAGGAAATATGCCCTAGAGGCAATAATAAAGTATTATTTATTTCCTTGTATCATGATAAATGTTTATTATTCATGCTAGAATTGTATTAACCAGAAACTTGATACATGTGTGAATACATAGACAAACAGAGTGTCACTAGTATGCCTCTACTTGACTAGCTCGTTAATCAAAGATGGTTATGTTTCCTAGCCATAGACATAAGTTGTCATTTGATTAACGAGATCACCTCATTAGGAGAATGACGTGATTGACTTGACCCATTCCGTTAGCTTAGCACTCGATCGTTTAGTATGTTGCTATTGCTTTCTTCATGACTTATACATGTTCCTATGACTATGAGATTATGCAACTCCCGTTTACCGGAGGAACACTTTGTGTGCTACCAAACGTCACAACGTAAATGGGTGATTATAAAGGTGCTCTACAGGTGTCTCCAAAGGTACTTGTTGGGTTGGCGTATTTCGAGATTAGGATTTGTCACTCCAATTGTCGGAGAGGTATCTCTGGGCCCACTCGGTAATGCACATCACTATAAGCCTTGCAAGCATTGTGACTAATGAGTTAGTTGCGGGATGATGTGTTACGGAACGAGTAAAGAGACTTGCCGGTAACGAGATTGAACTAGGTATCAAGATACCGACGATCAAATCTCGGGCAAGTAACATACCGGTGACAAAGGGAACAACGTATGTTGTTATGCGGTCTGACCGATAAAGATCTTCGTAGAATATGTGGGAGCCAATATGGGCATCCAGGTCCCGCTATTGGTTATTGACCGGAGACGTGTCTCGGTCATGTCTACATAGTTCTCGAACCCGTAGGGTCCGCACGCTTAACGTTACGATGACAGTTTTATTGAGTTTTGATGTACCGAAGGAGTTCGGAGTCCCGGATGAGATCGGGGATATGACGAGGAGTCTCGAAATGGTCGAGACGTAAAAATTGATATATTGGACGACTATATTCGGACTTCGGAAAGGTTCCGAGTGATTCGGGTATTTTTCGGAGTACCGGAGAGTTACGGGAATTCGTATTGGGCCTTAATGGGCCATACGGGAAAGGAGAGAAAGGCCTCAAAAGGTGGCCGCACCCCTCCCCATGGTCTGGTCCGAATTGGACTAGGGAAGGGGGGCGCACCCTTCCTTCTTTCTCCTTCCCCCTTCCCTTCTCCTACTCCCACAAGGAAAGGAGGAGTCCTACTCCCGGTGGGAGTAGGACTCCCCCCTATGGCGCGCCTCTCCCCTTGGCCGGCTGCCTCCCCCTTGCTCCTTTATATACGGGGGCAGGGGGGCACCCCAGAGACACAACAATTGATCCTTGAGATCTCTTAGCCGTGTGCGGTGCCCCCCTCCACCATATTACACCTCGATAATACCGTTGCGGAGCTTAGGCGAAGCCCTGCGTCGGTGGAACATCATCATCGTCATCACGCCGTCGTGCTGACGAAACTCTCCCTCAACACTCGGCTGGATCAGAGTTCGAGGGACGTCATCGAGCTGAACGTGTGTAGAACTCGGAGGTGCCGTACGTTCGGTACTTGATCGGTCGGATCGTGAAGACGTACGACTACATCAACCGCGTTGTGATAACGCTTCCGCTATTGGTCTACGAGGGTACGTGGACAACACTCTCCCCTCTCGTTGCTATGCATCACCATGATCTTGCATGTGCGTAGGAATTTTTTTTGAAATTACTACGTTCCCCAACAGGTTTATCATCTATGGGGCCTTGATAGCTCACCTATCTGCTATCTATTTATGCTTTGTTTCAGTTTCCATCAGCCATTCTTCATTTTGGTTTCATATTATATGTTCATGTGTGCACATCTCCTGAACTTAGTCTGTAATAATTATCTAGATTGGTGTCTATGTGCACCATCTATCATACTGTTTTGTGATGATTGCTATGTCAGTTATGCTGTTGTTTGCTATACCTTCCTGTTGATTTCCCTACATTTCAATTTGCATCACTTCAGTGTGTTACTTCATATCTGCTATTACACCCCAGAGCTAATGATAAATAGATTATATTTCACATGCCATGCTAGTCATGTCATGAATAATAATCTCTCTCACCATAAGGATTATGAATAGAAGTTGGAATATTTTCAATTGTAATGTTAGAGGTATCAACTCAACAGAAAGGTGGGATGATATCAGGCTAAAAATTGATGAAAGTTCCTGCTGTGTTATGACCTTCCAGGAAACAAAAAGAGAATCATTTGACTTGGCATACATTAGAAATTTTTGTCCTAAGAGATTCAATCAATATGTCTACATGCCTTCGGTTGGAAATTCAGGTGGTTTGATCACAATATGGAATAGTAATCTCTTTAGTGGCAGAGTGATATCCAGAGATTATTACCAGATCACAGTTGAGCTCACCTCAAAATTAGATAACTCTCTTTGTTACATAACAAATATCCATGGGCCAAATTCTAATGAGGGCAAAACTGAGTTCACCAATTGGCTGATGGATGTTAATGTATCTTCTATGGAATACTGACTCATTGCAGTTGATTTTAATTATATGAGGGGCCCTGAGAATAGGAACAGAGGAGGAGGTGACCACAATGATATGATACATTTTCATAACATCATAATAAACCTTGATCTGGTTGAGATCCCATTGAAAGGTAGACAATTTACCTGGAGTAATATGCAAGATCTTCCTCTCCTTGAAAAGCTAGATTGGATTTTCACCAGTGCTGATTGGACTAATAAATTCCCTAACATACTGGCCACTCCTATGGCTAAACTGGCATCTGATCATGTTCCCATCAATATCCAGATTGACAGTATGATACCTAAGTGCCACATGTTAAGATTTGAGGAATTCTGGTTGGATTTTGAAGGATTTATTGATATCATCGCTGGTACGCGTCGGTGCTATGCACACAGTTTTTAACCCCTTTCCGCGACGGCATATGGAACCGTCGCCAGGTGAGTGTGGGCGATAGGGGGGTCCTTCCCACACGACCCAGAAACCATCGGGGATAGGCCCTCCTGGCACACATGCTGGGGCAAAATGAGCTCGTGTGCGATCGGGCGAGGCATCAAAACCCAATCGTTTCCGTTCATATGTACATCCCACACGGTGAATCCCAGAAAAACATTTCCGTTCATATGTATATCACACACAGTCAATCCAAGGAATACGTTTCTGTTCTTATGTACATCCCACACAGTTAATCCAGGGAAAACGTTTCCGTTCGTATGTACATCCCACATAGTCAATCTAGGGAAAATGTTTCCGTTCGAATGTACATCCCACACGGTCAATCCAGGGAAAACGTTTTCGTTCCTATGTACATCACACACAGTTAATCCAGGGAAAACGTTTCCGTTCGTATGTACATCGCACACAGGTTTATGTATAGGCTCGTGTGTGATAGGTGTAACTATCACACATGCTCTCCCTTGGTTAACCATTTGCTTTTATCAACTACATCACACACGATTTGATGAAGAAAACTGTGCGACATTGGGCTGTCCATCACAAGCGCTTTTACTGCAAGAACCGTTTGCAAAGTTCCATGACACATTTAGCAGGTTCATTAGTTTACAATTAATTATTCCAGTATTACCCAAATTCACATTTCATATGGAACATCTGTTTGCCAATTTCATATCAGGCACGTAAATATATTATAACATCACAGTACGATAGCTATCTGAAAACAGCACAGTTCAGCATATACCTAGTTCAACTTCATAAGAACAATATTAGAACAATATATTCGTTTCCCTAATTGAGATCATCCAAGCCCGTCTTATCCACCTCTATTTTCAGTTCAGTAAGAACCTGTTTTGCACTGGCCAACTAGGAAAGTGCCTCCACCTTCGCTAACACCATCTTAGCAACGTCTGATTTAAAAAACTGAGATCATTCTCCACCTTCCTGTTTTTATCCTGCATCTTCAAATATTCTTTAGCGTTGACAACACTTTCTCTAAGCCTACCTCTGTTCTCTTCCTCATACATGCTCCAGAGCTTTGCTAGGCACATCTTCAAAGACTGTGGCCACTCTTGATCAACCCACTCCAAGTAAGAACACTTCTGTTCATCCTATAATATTTAAAACTAGATCAGTAACAATTGTAGGGGAAATGGGTTTATAGCAACATAGAAAATCACCAATACTTATTTTGAAAAACTGAAGAAACAAGTTAATTATGACATATCTTCTCAAAAGATCAATGTGCAAATGAATTAATTGATATTGAGACAACAACCAAATTCTGAAACATCGGAAGCTATAATTAACTACAACAACGCTACAAGTTCTTACTCATGTAATATAAATAACAAATTGAACATTTTATGAGGGAGGTAAATATAACTGCAACAGCATAGTGACAGTGTTTGGATGACACCAAATTGATACTAACAGGTGTGTGCATGCACAAATTTAGTAACATAGAACCAATAGCACTAAGGCCATCCACTATGTATGCCAAAACCGGTGTAAAGACAACTATTGCTACATCTCGCACCGGTGCCCTGCACTGGTGAGCCGATGCAGCGGAAAAAAGTCAGGGACCCGGACTCCGGAGCACCTAGTTGCTCCGATGCCCAGTTCCTTCATGCCATAAAGATTTAGTATTTTACTGCTTGGCTGCTCGGATGTGAGGACCAAAGTTGGCTGCACAAACTGCTGAAGCGGTGCCAAATAATTTTTTAGTGGCACCACTGATGAGATGGCAACATTTTTAGATACTAGGTACAAACTGGGACACTGTCCTAGGATGCGTTTGGTTGAAGGTGTGGTATGAATGGGTTGGGACCGTGACAGTGTCTGAATCACATCTAACAAATGATTTGTAACAATGAAAGAGGGTCTAACCTTCTCTGCACATGCCAAAAACTTCCTCCCACTGTCCACAGATTCAAACGCAACTAGCTTCACGCATGGAGACGTATGGTGACAATGAGCAGACAGATCTTCAGCCACCCCGCTCCATTCATCGCAACTAATGGTCCTAGGGAGCTATAAGAGGAAGAAATGACTCAAATCGATCGCCGGGTTAAAATCCTTCATTCCAAGTCATTGCCCGAGAGAGAGAAGAGAGGCATACCCGGGTGGTGAAGGAGTCGTCGTCGGAGGAGGAACCACTGGAGAGGTCATTGAAGAAGACCATCGCGACCCCAGCGGTAGGATGCGAGATGGTGAGAGCGAGGAAGCAAGCAAGGAAGCGGCTATAGCTTAGGAAGGAAGGAAGGAAGGAGGAAACAAGGGAAATGTGACTTGTGGTCAGGAAGAAAAGAGGGTGGGAAGGGGTGAGGGGGGCGGGGGTACATATTTTGGCGGTAGGCCAAAAATTTCAAAATGTGGAGGGAAACTTTGCGCACGGTGCCGCCGGACACCATTAACTTTGAACGATTGTGTGCATCGCAAACGATTCTTCTTCTTTACGCACATGGGATGAGTTTGATAATTCAAATTTTGGTGGAAATTTCCCCGGGTACATCATTGCATAGTTTAACATCGCTTGCTAATTTGGGCACACAAAAGAGCGTACAGCACACAGACCACACTTACTGAATCGAGCAATTTTAGTAATTAAACAGTGCCAGTTGACCTAAACATTACTCTAACAAAAGACCAGCATTAAAAACAAAGGCTAAGTACGCATAATTTTAACAAATCCACCGCCGCGCCGGCCTATGCATCGCTGGTGTGAGATGAGACGTCGATGGCTTGTCCTGGCGAAATGCTGCCGTTGGTGGACTCCGCGCCCCCTGCTGAAGTTGACCGCGTCCTCGTCCTCTCGGCGCCGCCCTCAAGGTTGTAGTACTCGTAGTAGTGGCTACGCCAGAGCTCGCGTTGGTACTCCACTGCCGATTCCTCGACGGGGAGACTCTTCTCTACCTCGACCTTGGCCATGCGCAACTCCTCCTCCCGGTGCTCCTCGATCTCCGCCGCCTCCTGCATCTCCGGCCCCCGCTCGACGATCTCATGAGGAAGCAGGTGCTCCAGCCACCGCCGCCTTTTCGGACGTGGGTTGCATGCTGGATTCCGAGGTGGCCTGGAATATCTTGGTGTGTGCGTCCTTGATCTTGGCGTAGATGGCCTCAACCCGGGCGAGGGCATCATCGGCAGCACAGACGGCAGCTCGAGCGCTCTCAGCGTTTGCACCCGCTATCGCAGCAGCAGCTGCAGCCATCTCCACTGCCCCAGCTGCCCTGTTGGCTACCGCAGACGCCCTCTCGATGGATGCGGTGGCACTCTCGGCGTAGGCGGTCGTGCTCTCGGCGCAGGCGACGGTGCTCGGGGAGGACGCGGCCATCGTACGGGCCTTCACGAAGCGTTTCCACGGCGTCATCTTTGCAAGAAGGGGGTGCGGGAATGGGGATCGAGATTCGTGGATTTGGGGGTTGCCGGCACTGGAGCAGACGATCCGGTGAAGCTTAAGGAGGAATATTTAAATAGACCCAGAAATTTTCATCGCAAATGGTTCCTACAAAAACTCTGTCTGTGATGTTGTGGATATTTTTTATTAGCTGTGAAAGACGAATTTGGAGTAAAGTGGCAACGGATGGTGTTTTAAATGCACGAGAAAATTTGTAGTACTAATACAACTGTCATGTCAAATTTTGGAAAATTTCAGGGGTCATTTGACCTTTTAAGACATTTAAGTGATTTTCTAGCCATTTAATAACCGTAATTCAAATTTGAACTACATGTACATGCAACATCTAACCACAACGGTTTGAAAAGTCATATTTTGTGTACTTGTGTGCGATTTAATTCCATGTGCAGTAAATTGGAAGGAATTTTCAAACATATTGGTCTAACGGCTATGACACAATTAAGCATGGAGTGCCATTGCATTTAAATTCCAAAAACTAAAAAAAGATCAGAAACACATGAAACCTTGCTTGATGTGATGTCATGCCACCAAGCTGACGTGGTAAAAAATTTGGCATGTTTGACGAAAGTTTGGACACGCACCCCTCACAAACCGAAGCAACTCACTAGAAGGCTCGTGGTTCCGAGAGGGGACAATTCATGCTGGATGACGAACGAGAGATAGCTTCCTCTTACGGCCTTCAATTTTTTTTCTACATTTAACGTGCACTAATACAACTGTCATGTGAAAAATTGGAAAGTTTCAGGGGTCATTTGACCTTTTAAAGACATTCACTACTGCAGGATGCTGCTAACGCGACACTACGATCAGAGACCCTTCGAGAAACTGTGTGCGATGCCATAATCACAAACGGTGCTGTATGAAAACCGTCAAAAAAGGTGAAAATGTTTGCGATGGAGGATGCATCAAACACGGTTCAGATTTTAGTTGCGTGTGCGATCCAGGGCATACGGTTCAGTCCAATGAACTGTATGCGATGAGGCGGAACAAAAGAAACGGGCAGCCTGATGAAGGCGTGTGCGATATAGAGCGTACGGTTCACTCGGCTGAACTGTTTGTGATTAGGCAACACAAAAGAAACGGGCAGCCAGATGAAGGTGTGTGCGATATACAGCATACGGTTCAGTCGGATGAACTGTTTGTGATTAGGCAACACAAAAGAAACGGTCAGCCAGATCAAGGTGTGTATGATTGAGGGCATACGCTTCAGAAGGATTAACTGTTTGCGATTAGGCAACAGAACAGAAACGGGTAAGCCAGATCAAAGTGTCTGTGATTGATGGCATACACTTCACATGGATGAACTGTTTGCAATTAGCCACAACAAACTGAAACAGTTAGATAGATCAATGTGTGTGCGCTAGACGGGCACACCCATTCTAATTAAAAGACGTGTGCTGACATTGCCTATTGCGGTGCACCCTATGGTGCAAACGCCACGTAAGCGGCCGAGAAGGCGTATGTGCCCATGTTACGCCTTCCGGGAATAGTGCCGCACCTATAACCGTCAGTAAATTTTGAGCATGCGTCCCGTCACATTCCAAATTGCAAACATGTTCACACCGATCAAAACCTAAACGGTTCCCCACTTAGGAGTGTATTACTACGCGGTTATAAATACTACTACTCCAAGATGACTGCACATTCCTCCTCAATTCCTCATCCACAAAAATTCAAAAACAAACAAGTCATTCATCATCGTTCCCTTGCGTCCGCCATGGCCAGTGTGAGTTCTGGGTCGAGAGATTGCCACCAGGGAGAGGCGAGCCTGGAAGCGGGAGCACGAGAGATGTCCCGCCTCGCCGCGATAGCAGCCAACATGTCCCGCCGCACGGCCGTAGCAGCAGACATGTCTCGTTGCGCTGCCGAAGCAGCACGAAGGACCCACCGCGTCGTCGATGCAGCAGACTGGTCCGGCCGCGCCGCAGAAGCAGAAGAGATGTCCCGCCGTGCCGCAAATGCAGCAGAGATGTCCTCCCTTGTCGCGGCGGCCTGGGAAAATGCCTCGCGGGCAGGCGAGGACTCTTCCAGGCGCATGCGTGACCTCGTCCATAGGCAGACGGATCAGATCTCCAGGTGGGCGAGGTTGCAGGATGACCTGCAAGCCTCGTTTGAACAGTCTACCGACGTCATTCGGCAACTAAATGAGAGCAATGCGAAGCTCCAGGCTGAGCGCGACCTGCTGAGGGCGAAGATCGTCGGAAGTGCGGAGCAGCAGGAGCAGACCACTGCCTTGTTGAAGAGGACCGGCGTCATCGTCGAGAAATTTATGGACAAGAATAACAAGCTGCGCATCGAGCGCAGAAGGCTGGTGGAGGAATCCGTGGATGCTCTCAAGCAGCATCTTGAGGACAAGAAAGAGCTCGTCGCCGCTTGCCGCGGAGACTAGTTCCCGCGGCCTGCAGCAACGCATCAAGAAAGTAGAGATCAGCGAGCCAGATCGTTGTCTTCCTTCTTCTTTTGCCCTTGTGTATTTCGGGCGTTGCCGCATGTGGCTTTTTTAAATTATGTTTCTAAATATGTAAGACAATTATTATCCACTTTCATCGTCCTTATATTCATCATGCTTGCTATAAGTCACAGTCGATGCTATATAGGTCCGCTGGATCTTACATCAAGATCCGTGCAAAACTTTCTTTTCAGATTTTCATTTTTCTCTCTTAAATCTCAGTCCAGTGAGACATATAGCCATGCCGTAGAACAGGTGCTCGAGCGCCATTAATGGAGACGTTGGGAGGGAGGTGCGTGGCGGGTAGCGGACAAAGGGCTCTCCTCCCGATGAGCACGCGCAGGGGTCTGATCCAACGCCTCCCGTACTAAAATAGCTACCCCGCACGGCGCCTCCTAGCCAATAAAAAAAAGGGGGACGCGTGGCCGCACGTAATTGGTAAGTCGAACGCCCACGGTTTCAATAATACTTGTGTTTCCGATTTGTAATGTGACAGCACTTGTTCCAAAATGACTTTGTTGATTGTTAACGTGTGGGCCTTCGCAAATCGGACAGAAAAATTACCACAGCATGTTGGTGCCATGTCAGGAGACCATGCCAAGTTTCATGATTTTCATGCGTGTTTTGGAATTACAGGAATTAAAAAACCAAGTTTCTCAATCTTTCTGACTGAGCCACGACGCCCAGATGTTTGAATTTCACTCCCATCTCTTGCACGGGACCTAGAAATTCACCCAAGGACACACATGTGATTTTTCAAACAACTTTGGTGCACTGGAGCATCTGTTTGTAGTTCAAATTTGAATTATGCACATTAAATGCCCAGAAACTCAATTAATGTATAAAAAAGGCCAAACGAACCCAGCATAATTCCAAAATTTAGCACGGTACTTCTATTTGGTCTAATCTGGCTGTGTAAAAAATAAGGCGGGAGAAGGCAGTGTACGTATGTCGTTTAGCACACGGAGGTGACACGTTCCCTCTCGGTACCACAAGCCTTCTTGAGGGAAGCTCCGGTTTGCAAGAAGCTTACACCAAAGCTTGTCCCAATTCGGCTAAAAATATTACCGCAGCATGTTGGTGCCATGTCATGACACCATGCCAAGTTTCATGATTTTCAGGCGTGTTTTGGTTTACAGGAATTAAAAAACATGGTTTCTCAATATTTCCGGCCGAGCCATGACGCCCAGATGTTTGAATTTCACTCCCATCTCTTGCATGGGACCTAGAAATTCACCCAATGACACACAAGTGATTTTTCAAACAACTTTGGTGCACTGGAGCATGTGCTTGTAGTTCAAATTTGAATTGTGCACATTAAATGCCCAGAAACTCAATTAATGTATAAAAAAGCGAAACGTGCCCGGAATAATTCCAAAATTTAGCACGGTACTTCTATTTGTTGTACTCTGGCTGTGTAAAATAAATAAGGTGGGAGAAGGCAGTGTACGTATGTCGTTTCGCACACGGAGGTGACACGTTCCCTCTCGGAACCACAAGCCTTCTTGAGGGAAGCTCCAGTTTGCAAGGAGCTGACACCAAAGCTTGTCCCAATTCGGCCAAAAATATTACCGCAGCATGTTGGTGCCATGCCATGACACCATGCCAAGTTTCATGATTTTCAGGCATGTTTTGGAATTACAGGAATTAAAAAACCAAGTTTCTCAATCTTTCCGGTCGAGCCACGACGCCCAGATGTTTTAATTTCACTCCCATCTCTTGCATTGGACCTAGAAATTCACTCAAGGACACACATGTGATTTTTCAAACAACTTTGGTGCAGTACAGCATGTGCTTGTAGTTCAAATTCAAATTATGCACATTAAATGCCCAGAAACTCAATTAATGTATAAAAAGGCGAAACGAGCCCGGAACAATTCCAAAATTTAGAACGGTACTTGTATTTGGTCTAATCTGGCCATGTAAAAGAATTAAGGCGGGAGAAGGCAGTGTACGTATGTCGTTTCGCACACGAAGGTGACACGTTCCTTCTCGGAACCACGAGCCTTCTTGAGGGCAGCTCCGGTTCGCAAGAAGCTTACACCAAAGCTTGTCCCAATTCAGCCAAAAAAATTACCGCGGCATGTTCGTGCCATGTCATGACACCATGCCAAGTTTCATGATTTTCAGGCGGGTTTTGGAATTACAGGAATTAAAAACCAAGTTTCTCCATCTTTCCGGCCGAGCCACGACGCCCAGATGTTTGAATTTCACTCCAATCTCTTGCATGGGATCTAGAAATTCACCCAAGGACACACATGTGATTTTTCAAACAACTTTGGTGCACTGGAGCCTATGCTTGTAGTTCAAATTTGAATTATGCACATTAAATGCCCAGAAACTCAATTAATGTATAAAAAGGCGAAACGAGCCCGGAATAATTCCAAAATTTAGCACGGTACTTCTATTTGGTCTAATCTGGATGTGCAAAAAATTAAGGCGGGAGAAGGCAGTGTACGTATGTCGTTTCACACACGGAGGTGACACGTTCCCTCTCGGAACCACGAGCCTTCTTGAGGGAAGCTCCGGTTTGCAAGAAGCTTACACCAAAGCTTGTCCGAATTCGGCCAAAAAAATTACCGCAGCATGTTCGTGCCATGTCATGAGACCATGCCAAGTTTCATGATTTTTAGGTGTGTTTTGGAATTACAGGAATTAAAAAACCAAGTTTCTCAATCTTTCCGGCTGAGCCACGATGCCCAGATGTTTGAATTTCACTCTCATCTCTCGCATGGGACCTAGAAATTCACCCAAGGACAGACATGTGATTTTTCAAACAACTATGGTGCACTGGAGCACGTGCTTGTAGTTGAAATTTGAATTATGCACATTAAATGCCCAGAAACTCAATTAATGTATAAAGAAGGCCAAACGAACACAGAATAATTCCAAAGTTTAGCACGATACTTCTATTTGGTCTAATCTGCCTGTGTAAAAAAATTAAGGCGGGAGAAGGCATTGTACGTATGTCGTTTCGCACACGGAGGTGACACGTTCCCTCTCGGAACCAGGAGCCTTCTTGAGGGAAGCTCCGGTTTGCAAGAAGCTTACACCAAAGCTTATCCCAATTCGGCCAAAAAAATTACTGCAGCATGTTGGTGCCATGTCATGACACCATGCCAAGTTTTGATGATTTTCAGCCATGTTTTGGATTTACAGGAATTAAAAAACCAAGTTTCTCAATCATCCCGGTTGATCCACGACACCTAGATGTTTGAATTTTATTCCCATTTCTTGCATGGGACCTATAAATTCACCCAAAGACACACATGTGATTTTTAGCAAACTTTGGTGCATTGGAGCATGTGCTTGTAGTTCAAATTTGAATTATGTACATTAAATGCCCAGAAACTCAGTTAATGCATAAAAATGCCAAACGAACACGGAATAATTCCTAATTTAAACACGACACTCATGTACTAGTTGCATGTTCACTGTACGTAAATGTTCTAGCAATTCAAACACCATCCTTTCCCTCCGTAACACCATTTTCTCTTTCAAAACATAATGAAAAAATCAGGTAGACCACAAACAGTTTACTAGAAAAAATCGTGTGGGATGCGATATAAAATATCTTGGCGCACTGTCTTGTCTGGCTTATGCAGGAAGCTTCGTCGTCTACAGTCCATCGCCCTCGCTTGAACCACACTTGCGCGCCAGTTTCAGGTGGCACCGAGCGAAATTTTTTTGCCACCGCGGAAATATCTATCTCCCCGCCCCCTCCCTCCTACCAAAAGCCACATTTCCACTGTTCCTCCTTGCTTTCCAAGTTCAAACCTTCACTGCTGCTTACTGGCAGCTCAACCTCCTCGCCGGCGACCCTTCTTCTTACAGCGCCGCCTCCTCGCCGGCTACCCTTCTTCTTGCAGCGCCGCCTCCTCGCCGGCGACCCTTCTTCTTGCAGCGCCGCCTCCTCGCCGGCGACCCTTCTTCTTGCTGCGCAGCCTCCTCGCCGCCGACCCTTATTCTTGCTGCGCGGCCTCGTCGATATGGTCAGGTAATCCACACCCCACCCACACCATCCTCCACCTTTCCCGTCCCACATGCCCCGACTGACGGAGCGACACCTTCCACTGAAATCACTGCCCCCTCCTCCAATTAAGCGTCGCCCACAGCCATTTTACACGCAATATAATGTGGAGCTGAGTAGCATGCGGCCGCACGCGCGAACGAGGTCGTTATGGCTGCCATGCGTGTCGACCGCCAGATCTTGGAGGAGCACCTCGTCTTCGAGGCCATCGTCGACAGCGCCGCCAGTGCCTTCTGGTGATTTGTCCTCTGTAATGTTAATATGCAATCTGATGTTTAGTTAACAGTTTGGTCCTCTGAAATGTAATGTTCAGTTAACACTTTGGTCCAACAATTGCTACATTTCGTAGTACTGTTCTCAAGCATTCTTTGTTTTGTTAATTGTCTTATCTTCTAGTACATGTTTCTATTCTGCAATGTCGTGCTCAGTTAACTATTTTGGTTCATTTGGTCTACTGTCCATTTAACTGTTTGGTTCAGTTCTGCAATTTGATTTTCATTTGCTGTGGGTACAATTTTGTATTGTTATGCATGTGACACCAATCGAATTTGGCTATACTCAATACATATTCTACTGATAGTATGGCAACTCTTAGTTAACCTGATCAAGATCTTCCTTATGTATGTTGTAGGGAAACAATGGGAGACACTGCGGTTTACCATCGAGGTTTGTTCAAGCAGGGTCCTTTGGCTAATAGCACATTATTGTGCAGTTGCAGGAATCATTCTAATACTTAGGTTTCTTACAATTTGGTCTTGCACATGTAGGTCCTGCTGTCAGAGGCTTAGACCCACTATGCGACCCATTTTGCATATGGGGAAATGAGATGTCCATGAATATCAGTCAAGTCAAGAAACTCAGAAAGATTGTTAGGATGAAGAAACTTGCGACGAATAACAGCAAGATCTTTGTTTGCACAATGAAGAAGACATGAGTCAACTATAGAATGGTACCAACTCGTTTACCTTGTTTTTACCCCTTGCGCCATTTCAAAATTTACAACAACGATTTATGCATAGCTTTGTTTTCAGTACTTTTCAAAGCAGTTCACCGATGATTACCTCTCAAACCACCTGCATGGTCAAGAGGTGAGGAAGGTATTCATTCAACACCCACGATACAATATTGAAGTCTTCCTGAAGAGGACGAAGGTTGGGCGGGCAATTATCCATAGCCACTGGCCTAAAGTTGCAAGGACATTCAACATCACTGAAGGCTCAATATTTGCCTTCCGCTTCTGCAGTTTCCCAGATGAGATGATGCTACTTTCCAAAGGTGATGCTGCATCTGAAACTTGGTGCTTTTGTGTAATGGCGTAACTGAGTGCCGAAGCTATCTGATGTAATTCGATTATGAAATCCTGGTTGCTTTTATACGGATATGAAATATCTGGCATGTTTTATAAGAAATATCAGTTTGATTAGTACATGGATTATCAATAATAGGCTAATTACCCTGCTTATTGGGGTTTTCTATTGCAAACGGTTACTCAGACAACACCATGGGCGATGAACTCAAACAACCCGCACGGTTTCTAGAAAGTAGGCGTGTTCGATCAACTAACAATCACACATGGCTTCCGGCAGCGAACTATTTGCGTTAGGCCACTTTGCACACACGTTT
Organism: Triticum aestivum; assembly: GCF_018294505.1. NCBI lineage: Eukaryota > Viridiplantae > Streptophyta > Magnoliopsida > Poales > Poaceae > Triticum > Triticum aestivum. The sequence goes on from NC_057811.1 coordinate 287,597,156, forward strand.
CCACACAAAGAACTGTGTGGGATGTACATACCTACGGAAATGATTTTCTAGGATTCACCGTGTGGGATGTACATACCTACGGAAATGATTTCTGGGATTCACCGTGTGGGATGAACATACCTACGGAAATGATTTCTGGGATTCACCGTGTGGGATGTACATACCTACGGAAATGATTTCTGGGATTCACCATGTGGGATGTACATACCTATGGAAAGGATTTCTGGGATTCACCGTGTGGGATGTACATACCTACGGAAATGATTGGGTTTCCATGCCTCGCCCGATCGCACACGACCCTAGCCAGGGTCCCACGAGGGCCTATCCCCGACGATTTCTGGGTCGTGTGGGAAGGACCCCCTATCACCCACACTCACTTGGCGACGGTTCCAAATGCCATCGCTGAAAGGGGTTTTAAACCGTTTGTTTAGGACGTCGCTGTACCAGTGATTTAAGTGATGTTCTAGCCATTTAATGACTGTAATTCAAACTTGAACTACATGTACACGCAATAGCTAACCATGACGGTTTGAAAAATCATATTTGTGTACTTGTGTGCGAGTTAATTCCATGTGCAGTAAATTAGAAGGAATTTTCAAACATATTGGTCTCACGGCATGGACACATGCATGGAGTACCATGGCATTTTAATTCCAAAAAAATAAAAAATGATCAGAAAAACATGAAACCTTGCTTGATGTAATGTCATACCACCAATATGATGTGGTAAAAAAATTGGCCAGTTTGACGAAAGTTTGGACACACACCCCTCACAAACCGGAGCAACTCACTAGAAGGCTCGTGGTTCCGAGAGGGAACAATGCAAGTTTGATGACGAACGGGATATAGCTTCCTCTTACGGCCTTCAATTTTTTTCTGTGTTGAACATGCACTAATATAACTGTCATGTTGAAATTTTGGAATTTTTCAAGGGTCATTTGACCTTTTAAAGACATTTAAGTGATTTTCTAGCCATTTAATGACCGTAATTCAAATTTGAACTACATCTACATGCAAGGGCTAACCATAATGGTTTGAAAAACCATATTTGTGTGCTTGTGTGCGAGTTAATTCCATGTGCAGGAAATTAGAAGGAATTTTCAAACATATTGGTCTCACGGCATGGAGACATGCATGGAGTGCCATGGCATTTTAATTCCAAAAAATTGAAAAATTATCAGAAAAGCATGAAACCTTGCTTGATGTAATGTCATGCCACCAAGATGATGTGGTAAAATAATGGCCTGTTTGACGAAAGTTCGGACACACACCCCTCACAAACCGGAGCAACTCATTAGAAGGTTCGTGGTTCCGAGAGGGAACAATGCATGTTTGATGACGAACGGGAGATAGCTTCCTCTTATGGCCTTCAAATTGTTTCTACGTTTAACATGCACTACTACAAGTGTCATGTGAAAATTTGGAAAATTCTAGGGGTCATTTGACCTTTTAAAGACATTTAAGTGATTTTCTAGCCATTTAATGACCGTAATTTAAATTTGAACTACATCTACACGCAGCGGCTAACCATAATGGTTTGAAAAATCATGTTTTGTGTAAATGTGTGCAAGTTAAAAAATCATCAGACGGTGTAAATATCTTGTGTTCAAGAAAGAAAATGTAAAGATCTGGCAAGACAACCGGCCCCCACACGATTGGCACTCTATTTCGCGGATCGAGGTTTGGTAGCTGAGTGGTGGGGGTTATTAATCAGACATGGTTTTGTATTGGAAACCGTCAGCTATTAAGTTCACTAACGGATTTTGCTGCGGGAATCGTGTGTAATTCAAACTACAGTACTCGTAAACTCCGGCGACCGACGTGTCTACTGTTCCCGTCGATCTAGATTCCGGTGGCCAATAAATACTACCTTGCTCACGTCGTCCCGCCAGCATTCTCATCTACATCCTCCCCTCGCTCGCCCTCTCTCTCTCTCAAATCTCTGCCATGGCGCCGCCGGTCTGCCCACGCGCCGACGAGGAGTCGCCGTCCCCCGAGGACGCTCACTCGAAGAGCAGCGACGAGGACCCCTACGCGCCGCCGGACGAGGTTGTGCCGGACCCCCCAACTTTGGATTAGTTTTGTGGCCAGTACAATCTTTGTCTATGGAAGTCGCTGTCGCCGGCTGAGAAAGCCAGGCAAGTGGCGTTCAAGAAGGAGATGGCGGAGGAGGAAGCCAGATACCAGGCGGCCTGTGAAGCCCGTGATGCCACTTGGAAAAGGAGGCGGCGGAGCTTTGGGGGTGGGCGCGTCGTCGTGCGGAGAAGGTGTACGAAGACGCGTACTTCATGAGGAAGGTCAAAAGGCGCTAGGCGCCTCATCGCTGCTTGGAGGTGGGCCGATAAGCTCCAGCGTGCTACCGACGAGGAGCTCCGGTGGTCGCCCAACGAAATGGCAAGATCGTTCGCGCTCGTCCGCCAGCAAGAGGCAGATCGGTACGTCAAGCGCTGCGAGGCGGAGGAAGCAGAGTACTGCCTCCGCGCTAGGAAGACACCGCGCTCCAGGGAGCTGCCGGCGAGGGGCAGCCGGAATACTGGCCCCAGGAGGGATTATTAGTTTTAGTATTGTTCGTTTTCAATTTTATGCATTCTACCTAGTAGTTAAGTATCATCACGTATATGTGATGATATTATATATATTATGTGATGAACTAATGAACAATTAATATATATATATATTATGAATTCCATTTTCTATCCGTTTTTGTATAGTAATTTGACTCTAGTTGTTATCATCCACATATATAGAATGGAAAGCATATATACACACATTGAAACAGAATATATAAGGACGGAAAACATAGTACACATATTGAAACAGAGCAACAAACAGAGCAATACTATGATTGATGTGAATACATAGCTATCCATGTCGAAACGACTCAACAAAATAAAACGCGTCGATGAGACCATGACCAGCAACCCTTGCCTACGGTAGCTCTTGGCTCTGCCTAAACTCATGCAGGCATTCGTCCAAGCGGTCGACACGCTCGCAGAACATCTGGCGCGCGATCTCGAGCTCCAAGTTGGCTATTTCATCGGAGATCACCATCTGGAGGATGCGATGGCCATGTTCCTCTACTGCGCCTAGGTGGACACCTGGGCCAAGGAGGCGGTCGAGCCTACCGACCAGCGCGTTGGCATCGAGCGGGCCGCGGATAAGGCGAACGGCGCGACCCATGCGAATGGCACGGCGGGCGTTCGGTGCAAGTACGGCGCGGCCGGCCTCTGGTGCAAGTACGTCGCAGAGGGCCTCTGCCCACTCCTGGCGAGGAATGGGGGTATTGACGGGACGTGTACCGAGCTACGACGCCCTGTTGACAGCAGGCAAGCGCCGATGGATCCGCTCTTGTTGTGCGGCGCACCACGCCTCTCGCTCTGCGGCGCTCCAACGGTCTCGCCGTGCGGCAAGCCACAGCCTATCGGCGCAGGCGCGCCTAGCTTGCTCTGCGTCGCGCCATCAATCATGTTGCGCGGCGAGCTGCAGCCTCTCGGCGCTGACAGGCCTATCTTGATCCGCAGCGCTGAAGCACCATGCGCCAAGGGTCTACTCAACCCTGGCGATGACGCGCATCACGGTGTCGTCCATCGCGTTGCTGGGGAGCACCTCGGCCTCGACGGGCCGTGGCGCCTGCTTGTTTTCCTCATGGATGAGGTCGATGGCAGAGGTGACGCTTTGGTGGGTTGGCATGCTTGGAAAAGGTGGATGTGCTACAGGCTGCACTTGTTGCCTCCGTGGGTCGCGCGCTGCCTAGGTTTATGCGCAATATCACTGGGTGGCGGGAAACCGGTGAGGAAATGGCGGCAAACGGTGCCGTGTTCATAAAATGCCATCCATTAATGGAAACTTAGCATAGAAGGAACATCGAGCTAGCACAAGAAGTAGATGACGATCAGATGATCGTTTATCCTAGTTAATTATGCATGTAATAGTTTACTTTGGTGTGTGGAAATGTCATGTGTGTACTAGCCACGTATGTAATTGGATGTTTGTTGTGTATTGCACACATCTTGTTTATGTGAAATGTTTCTGTTCTCTTGGCTCAACACAAACAGTTTATCGGAATGAACTATATGCCCTCCATTGCACACACCTTGATCTGGTTGAACCATTTCTGTTGCGTTGCCTAATCGAAAACAGTTCATCCGAGTGAACTGTATGCTGTATATCACACACACCTTGATCTGGCTGACCGTTTCTTTTGTGTTGCCTAATCACAAACAGTTCATCCGAGTGAACTGTATGCCGTATGTCGCACACGCCTTCATCTGGTTGCCCATTTCTTTTGTTCTGTCACATCGCAAACAGTTAATTGAACTGAACTATATGCCCCTCATCGCATACGCAACTAAAATTTGAACCGTGTTTGATGTATCCTTCATCGCAAACGTTTTGCATCTTTTTTGACAGTTTTTTTACATCACCGCTTGCGATCAATGCATCGCACACAGTTTCTTCAAAGGGTCTCTGATCGTAGTGTCGCGTTAGCAGCATCCTGCAGTAGTGCATCACCAACCATTGGAACAACTGCATCTATTATGCTGACTCAGCCAAAAACATGGTGGCCAGGTTCAAATCTTTAAGTTAAGGGCTGAAGACATGGAGCAAGAAACTATCCCAGCTCAATAAAGCTATAGAAAACTACTGTTTCTATGTCAAACTTTTGGATGGCATAGAAGATCAAAGGTATCTTCATACCCAGGAGAAAAACTTCAGGAAGATATTGATCCTTCACACTAACAAGTTGCTTGAGGCCAAGAGAAAGTACTGGAGAATTAGAGCTAATATTAGATGGGCTTAGCTTGGTGATGAAAACACAAAATTCTTCCATGCTATTGCTACTCAAGTTTTCAGAAGTAATTATATCTCTTTCCTTCTAAATTCTGATAACTTGATTGTCAATGATCATGAACAGAAGGCTGATATACTGTGGAACTCCTTTAAGGGCATAATAGGTACCACTAGTATATCTCAAATGCAGTTCAACATCGATCATTTAACTAGATCAGTTAACCAGGAGGAACTTGAACAACCATTCACCAAGGAGGAAATAAATGATATCATTAAAACAATGCCTAATGACAAGTACCCTGGCCATGATGGTTTCAATGGTATCTTCATGAAAAAATGTTGGCATATTATCATGGACAGTTTTTACAAGCTATTCAATGACTTCTAGGTAGAAAATGTTGATCTTACTCCAATAAAAACTGCTTACATTGCTCTGATCCCAAAGAAAGAAAACCCAGAAACACCAAATGATTACAGCCCCATTTCTTTGGTGATTATGCCCATCAAAATCCTTACTAAGTTACCTGCAAATAAAGTACAAAGGTGTATCATTCCTGTAATTAGTAGGAATCAATATGGTTTTATCAAAACCAGAAATATACAAGACTGTCTAGCATGGTCTTTTGAGTACATCCCATGTGCCACAAATCCAAAAATGAAATTGTCATTATCAAGGTGGACTTTGAAAAGGCTTTTGATAAGATCAATTATAAGGCCATTCTATATATGCTCAAACATCTGGGATTTGGAGACAAGTGGATCAGATGGATTAATAATGTCCTAACAACTGCATCTGCATCAGTTATTCTGAATGTTGTACCGGGGAAAACTATCAAATGTAAGTGTGGTGTCAGGCAGGGAGATCCACTATCCCCACTATTATTTGTTATTGCTGCAGAACTACTACAAATCTTGATCAATCAAGCTTGGCATAATGGTCATATTAGTACACCTATTGAGCAACCAGCTAACATGTCATATCCTATCATCCAATATGCCGATGACACGCTAATTATTATGCCAGCTGATGCGCAAGAAATTACACATGTTATGGAAATTCTGCAGATCTTCTCTGACTTCACAAGTCTGAAAGTGAATTACCACAAGTCCTCCCTTGTCCCTATCAACATATCTGCTGACAGAGCCACTCAGCTTGCTAGCATACTGGGCTGCAAGAGAGAAAGCATGCCTTTTACCTATTTAGGCATACATATGGGTTCCACCAGGCCCAGAGTGCATGATCTCATGCCAATAGTATCTAGATTGGATAAAAGACTCTTTCGTATTGCCACCATGATGTCCTATTCTGGTAGATTAACTCACCTTAAAGCTATTATTACTGCTCTACCTATATTTTCTATGTGTTGCATTAGGGTTCCACTCACCATTTTGGACCACTTTGAGAAATCTGGTAGAACCTAATAAATATGGGCAATGTTTAGACAAATGGGAATAAGTTTGTTTGCCAAAATCAGCTGGAGGACTTGGTGTTTTGGACCTTAGATTTAACAACAAAGCTTTGCTGACTAAATTCCTATACAAATTTTTCAATAAGATGGATATTCCATGTGTGCAACTAATTTGGCACAAATATTATGGCAATGGCGAAGTCCCACAATACCCTACCAGACAGGGCTACTTCTGGTGGAGAGATTGATGCTCAATACTTGAAAATTTCAAGGAGCTTACCACTTGCAAGGCTGGCACAGGTGATACCATTTCCCTGTGGTATGATAAATGGAATGATAACTTGCTGAAAGATACTTCCCCACATTTATTCTCCTATGCCAAAAACAAAGACATCATTTTACAGAGTGCTTGCTTTGAAGCTAAAAATGATTTCTACAGCATGTTCCATCTTCCCATGTCCTGAGTTACTGTTCAACAAAGCACCATGCTCATGGATCTTCTTAATGGAATAATGAGCAACAGTGCACATGACCTTTGGAAGTTCAAATGGGCCTCAGGACAATATAATGCAAAGAAAGTATAATATGAACTGATGGGATGCCCAGAGAAAGGACCTAAGCCATTCCAATGGATATGAAATCAGGTTGCTTGCCTAAGCAGAAATTCTTCTTCTGGTTATTGCTTCTGGATAGACTAAACACCGGAGATCTGCTCACTAGGAAAAACTTTTATATTGAGATGCCCAGATGTGTTCTTTGTAACGATGAACCTATAGAACATTTAAAGCACTTGTTCTTCTCATGTGACTTTAGCCAGAATTTTTGGCTTTCACTTGGCATTGAATGGAACACTGATCTGAACTGCAATGACATGTTGATTGAGGCTAAAAACAGGACACAAATCAAACCATTCAAAGAATGCCTAATAGCTGGCTGCTGGGCCATTTGGAAGCATAGAAACAACATCATCTTTGACAACAAGACAAGGAATTTGAGCTACTGCATCATTTGTTTCAAATAACACTATGGCACTATCATCAAGAGAGCCAAGCCTAGCCTAAAGGAGGGAATGCAGAGTTGGCAGGATTATTTGTAAACACTTAGATTACCTCAGCCTCCCTAACCTGTTGTATTCCATATGTACATAACCCCCCATTATTAATGCAAAAAATAGAGTTACAGTAGGGTTTTTACCCTACCGTGTTTGCTCAAAAAAATGGAGGTGTTATGATCAGCACTACTAGTTGAAATAGCTTCTACCCACTTAGTGACATAATCAACAGCAACAAAAATATGTGTATACCCATTAGAGGAAGGAAAATGTCCCATATAATCAAAGCCGCAAACATCAAATGGTTCAGTAACAAGTGAATAATTCATTGGCATTTCCTCACGTTACCAATGTTACCAATTCTTTGACATTCATCACAAGATAAGACAAACTTACGGGCATATTTGAAAAGATTAGCCAATAAAAACCAGACTGTAATACCTTGTGTGCAGTTCTATCTCCTACATGATGCCATCCATAGGCTTCGGAGTGACATTTCTGTAGGACTTGTTCCTGTTCATGCTCACGTATACAACGTCTAATAATACCATCTACTCCTTCTTTATAAAGATGTGGGTCATCCCAAAAGTAATGTCTTCATAAAAGAATTATTTTCTTTTGTTGGTATGTGAAACTAGGTGGTATAAATTTAGCAACAATGTAATTAGCATAGTCAACATACCAAGCAGTATTATGAGAGGCATTTATGACAGCTAGTTGTTCATCAGGGAAGCTATGATCAATAGGTAGTGGGTGTTGGGGAACGTAGTAATTTAAAAAAAAATCCTACGCACACGCAAGATCATGGTGATGCATAGCAACGAGAGGGAAGAGTGTTGTCCACGTACCCTCGTAGACCGAAAGCGGAAGCGTTAGCACAACGCGGTTGATGTAGTCGTACGTCTTCACGATCTGACCGATCCAAGTACCGAACGTACGGCACCTCCGATTTCAGCACACGTTCAGCTCAATGACGTCCCTCGAACTCCGATCCAGCCGAGCTTTGAGGGAGAGTTCCGTTAGCACGACGGCGTGGTGACGATGATGATGTTCTACCGACGCAGGGCTTCGCCTAAGCACCGCTACGATATTATTGAGGTGGATTATGGTGAAGGGGGGCACCTCACACGGCTAAGAGATCCAAGGGATCAATTGTTGTGTCTCCAAGGGGTGCCCCCCTCCCCGTATATAAAGGAGTGGAGGAGGGGGAGGGCCGGCCCTCTCTATGGCGTGCCCTAGGGGAGTCCTACTCCCATCGGGAGTAGGATTCCCCCTTTCCTAGTACAACTAGGAGCCCTTCCAATTAGTAGGAGTAGGAGAGAAGGAAAGGGAAAAGAAAAAGAGAAGGAAGGAGGGGGCGCCGCCCCTCCCCCTAGTCCAATTCGGACTAAGCCTTGGGGGGGCGCGCAGCCTCCCCTCTCTCTTTCCCCTAAAGCCCAATAAGGCCCATATACTCCCCGGCGAATTCCCGTAACTCCCCGGTACTCTGAAAAATACCCGAATCACACGGAACCTTTCCGATGTCCGAATATAGTCATCCAATATATCGATCTTTACGTCTCGACCATTTCGAGACTCCTCGTCATGTCCCCAATCTCATCCAGGACTCCAAACTACCTTCGGTACATCAAAACACATAAACTCATAATACCAATCGTCACCGAACTTTAAACGTGTGGACCCTACAGGTTCGAGAACTATGTAGACATGACCGAGACACGTCTCCGGTCAGTAACCAATAGCGGAACCTGGATGCTCATATTGGCTCCCACATATTCTACGAAGATCTTTATCGGTCAAACCGCATAACAACATACGTTGTTCCCTTTGTAATTGGTATGTTACTTGCCCGAGATTCGATCGTCGGTATCTCAATACCTAGTTCAATCTCGTTACCGGCAAGTCTCTTTTACTCGTTCCGTAATGCATCATCCCGCAACTAACTCATTGGTCACATTGCTTGCAAGGCTTATAGTGATGTGCATTACCGAGAGGGCCTAGAGATACCTCTCCGACAATCGGAGTGACAAATCCTAATCTCGAAATACGCCAACTCAACAAGTACCTTCGGAGACACCTATAGAGCACCTTTATAATCACCCAGTTACGTTGTGACATTTGGTAGCACACAAAGTGTTCCTCCAATAAACGGGAGTTGCATAATCTCATAGTCATAGGAACATGTATAAGTCATGAAGAAAGCAATAGCAACATACTAAACGATCATGTGCTAAGCTAACGGAATGGGTCAAGTCAATCACATCATTCCCCTAATGATGTGATCCTGTTAATCAAATGACAACTCATGTCCATGGCTAGGAAACTCAACCATCTTTGATCAACGAGCTAGTCAAGTAGAGGCATAATAGTGACACTATGTTTGTCTATGTATTCACACATGTATTATGTTTCCGGTTAATACAATTCTAGCATGAATAATAAACATTTATCATGATATAAGGAAATAAATAATAAATTTATTATTGCCTCTAGGGCATATTTCCTTCAGTCTCCTACTTGCACTAGAGTCAATAATCTAGATCACTTCGCCATGTGATTTAACATCAATAGTTCACATCACCATGTGATTAACACCCATAGTTCACATCGTCATGTGACCAACACCCAAAGGGTTTACTAGAGTCAGCAATCTAGTTCACACCGCCATGTGATTAACACCAAAAGAGTACAAAGGTGTGATCGTGTTTTGCTTGTGAGATAATTTTAGTCAACGGGTCTGTCACATTCAGATCTGTAAGTATTTTGCAAATTTCTATGTCAACAATGCTCTGCATGGAGCTACTCTAGCTAATTGCTCCCACTTTCAATATGTATCCAGATTGAGATTTAGAGTCATCCGGATCAGTGCCAAAACTTGCATCGACGTAACCCTTTATGATGAACTTTTTGTCACCTCCATAACCGAGAAACATATCCTTATTCCACTAAGGATAATTTTGACCAATGTCCAGTGATCTACTCCTAGATCACTATTGTACTCCCTTGCCAAACTCGGGGCAGAGTATACAATAGGTCTGGTACATAGCATGGCATACTTTATAGAACCTATAGCTGAGGCATAGGGAATGACTTTCATTCTCTTTGTATCTTCTGTCGTGGTCGGGTTTTGAGTCTTACTCAACTTCACACTTTGTAACACAGGCAAGCACCCTTTCTTTGCTTGATCCATTTTGAAATTCTTCAAAACTTTGTCAAGGTATGTGCTTTGTGAAAGTCCAATTAAGCGTCTTGATCTATCTCTATAGATCTTGATGCCCAATATGTAAGCAGCTTCACCGAGGTCCTTCATTGAAAAACTCTTATTCAAGTATCCTTTTATGATATCCAGATATTCTATATCATTTCCAATCAACAATATGTCATCCACATATAAGATCAGAAATGCTACAGAGCTCCCACTCACTTTCTTGTAAATACAGGCTTCTCCAAAAGTCTGTATAAAACCATATGCTTTGATCACACTATCAAAACGTTTATTCCAACTCCGAGAGGCTTGCACTAGTCCATAAATGGGTCGCTGGAGCTTGCACACTTTGTTAGCTCCCTTTGGATCGATAAAACCTTCAGGTTGCATCATATACAACTCATCTTCCAGAAATCCATTCAGGAATGCAGTCTTCACATCCATTTGCCAAATTTCATAATTATAAAATGCGGCAATTGCTAACATGATTCGGACGGACTTAAGCATCGCTACGGGTGAGAAGGTCTCATCGTAGTCAATCCCTTGAACTTGTCAAAAACATTTTGCTACAAGTCGAGCTTTATAGACAATAATATTACCGTTAGCGTCTGTGTTCTTCTTGAAGATCCATTTATTCTCAATTGCTTGCCGATCGTCGGGCAAGTCAACCAAAGTCCACACTTTGTTCTCATACATGGATCCCATCTCAGATTTCATGGCCTCAAGCCATTTTGCGGAATCTGGGCTCACCATCGCTTCCTCATAGTTCGTAGGTTCGTCATGGTCAAGTAACATGACCTCCAGAACAGGATTACCGTACCACTCTGGTGCGGATCTCACTCTGGTTGACCTACGAGGTTCGGTAGTAACTTGATATGAAGTTAGATGATCATCATCATTAGCTTCCTCACTAATTGGTGTAGGAGTCACAGGAACAGATTTCTATGATGAACTACTTTCCAATAAGGGAGCAGGTACAGTTACCTCATCAAGTTCTACTTTCCTCCCACTTACTTCTTTCGAGATAAACTCCTTCTCTAGAAAGGATCCATTCTTAGCAACGAATGTCTTGCCTTCGTATCTGTGATAGAAGGTGTACCCAACATTTTCTTTTGGGTATCCTGTGAAGACGCACTTCTCCGATTTGGGTTCGAGCTTATCAGGTTGAAACTTTTTCACATAAGCATCGTATCCCCAAACTTTAAGAAACGACAGCTTAGGTTTCTTGCTAAACCATAGCTCATACGGTGTCGTCTCAACAGATTAGACGGTGCCCTATTTAATGTGAATGCAGCTGTCTCTAATGCATAACCCCAGAACGATAGTGGTAAATCGGTAAGAGACATCATAGATTGCACTATATCCAATAAAGTACGGTTATGACGTTCAGACACACCATTATGCTGTGGTGTTCCAAGTGGCATGAGTTTGTGAAACTATTCCACATTGTTTTAATTGAAGGCCAAACTTGTAACTCAAATATTCACCTTCGCGATCAAATCGCAGAAAAACTTTTATTTTGTTGTTACAATGATTCTCCACTTCACTGTGAAATTCTTTGAACTTTTCAACTGCTTCAGTTTCATTAAGTAGATATACCCATATCTGCTCAAGTCATCTGTGAGGGTCAGGAAATAACGATACCCGCCGCGAGCCTCAACACTCATCGGACCGCATACATCGGTATGTATTATTTCCAATAAGTCGGTAGCTCGCTCCATTGTTCCGGAGAACGGAGTCTTAGTCATCTTGCCCATGAGGCATGGTTCGCAAGCATCAACTGATTCATAATCAAGTGATTCCAAAAGCCCATCAGCATGGATTTTTCTTCATGCGCTTTACACCAATATGACCTAAACGGCAGTGCCACAAATAAGTTGCACTATCATTATTAACTTTGCATCTTTTGGCTTCAATATTATGAATATGTGTATCACTACGATCGAGATCCAACAAACCATTTTCATTGGGTGTATGACCATAGAAGGTTTTATTCATGTAAACAGAACAACAATTATTCTCTAACTTAAATGAATAACCGTATTGCAATAAACATGATCAAATCATATTCATGCTCAACGCAAACACCAAATAACACTTATTTAGGTTCAACACTAATCCCGAAAGTATAGGGAGTGTGCGATGATGATCATATCAATCTTGGAACCACTTCCAACACACATCGTCACTTCACCCTTAACTAGTCTCTGTTCATTCTGCAACTCCCGTTTCGAGTTACTAATCTTAGCAACTGAACTAGTATCAAATACTGAGGGGTTGCTATAAACACTAGTAAAGTACACATCAATAACATGTATATCAAATATACCTTTGTTCACTTTGCCATCCTTCTTATCCGCCAAATACTTGGGGCAGTTCCGCTTCCAGTGACCAGTCCCTTTGCAGTAGAAGCACTCAGTCTCAGGCTTAGGACCAGACTTGGGCTTCTTCACTTGAGCAGCAACTTGCTTGCCGTTCTTCTTGAAGTTCCCCTTCATCCCTTTGCCCTTTTCTTGAAACTAGTGGTCTTGTCAACCATCAACACTTGATGTTTTTCTTGATTTCTACCTTCATCGATTTGAGCATCACGAAGAGCTTGGGAATCGTTTCCATTATCCCTTGCATATTATAGTTCATCACGAAGTTCTAGCAACTTGGTGATAGTGACTAGAGAACTCTGCCAATCACTATCTTATCTGGAAGATTAACTCCCACTTGATTCAAGTGATTGTAGTACTCAGACATTCTGAGCACATGCTCACTAGCTAAGCAATTCTCCTCCATCGTGTAGGCAAAGTACTGTCAGAGGTCTCATACCTCTCGACACGGGCATGAGTATGAAATAATAATTTCAACTCTTGGAACATCTCATATGCTCTGTGGTGTTTCAAAAAACATCTTTGAAGCCCCGATTCTAAGCCGTAAAGCATGATGCACTAAACTATCATGTAGTCATCATATCGAGCTTGCCAAATGTTCATAACGTCTGCAGTTGCTCCTGCAATCGGTCTGTCACCTAGTGGTGCATCAAGGACATAATTCTTCTGTGCATCAATGAGGATAATCCTCAGATCACGGATCCAATCCGTATCATTGCTACTAACATCTTTCAAATTAGTTTTCTCTAGGAACATATCAAAAATAAAACAGGGGAGCTAAACGCGAGCAATTGATCTACAACATAGATATGCTAATACTACCAGGACTAAGTTCATGAGAAATTAAAGTTCAATTAATCATATTACTTAAGAACTCCCACTTAGATAGACATCCCTCTAATCATCTAAGTGATCACGTGATCCAAATCAACGAAACCATGTCCCATCATCACGTGAGATGGAGTAGTTTTCAATGGTGAACATCACTATGTTGATCATATCTTCTATATGATTCACGCTCGACCTTTCGGTCTCCAGTGTTCCGAGGCCATATCTACATATGCTAGGCTCGTCAAGTTTAACCCGAGTATTCTGCGTGTGCAAAACTGGCATGCACCCGTTGTAGATGAACGTAGAGCTTATCACACCCGATCATCACGTGGTGTCTCGGCACGACGGACTTTGGCAACGGTGCATACTCAGGGAGAACACTTTTATCTTGAAATTTAGTGAGAGATCATCTTATAATGCTACCGTCAATCAAAGCAAAATAAGATGCATAAAAGATAAACATCACATGCAATCAATATAAGTGATATGATATGGCCATCATCATCTTGTGCTTGTGATCTCCATCTCCGGAGCACCGTCATGATCACCATTGTCACCGGCGCGACACCTTGATCTCCATCGTAGCATCGTTGTCATCTTGCCAACCATTGCTTCTACGACTATCGCTACCGCTTAGTGATAAAGTAAAGCAATTACAGGGCAATTGCATTGCATACAATAAAGCGACAACCATATGGCTCCTGCCAGTTGCCGATAACTCAGTTAAAAACATGATCATCTCATACAATAAAATGACCATATCACATCACAACATGCCCTGCAAAAACAAGTTAGACGTCCTCTACTTTGTTGTTGCAAGTTTTACGTGGCTGCTACGGGCTGAGCAAGAACCGTTCTTACCAACGCATCAAAACAACAACGATAGTTCGTCAAGTTAGTGCTGCTTTAACCTTCTCAAGAACCGGGCGTAGCCACACTTGGTTCAACTAAAGTTGGAGAAACTGACACCCGCCAGCCACCTGTGTGCAAAGCACGTCGGTAGAACCAGTCTCGCGTAAGCGTACGCATAATGTCGATCCGGGCCGCTTCATCCAACAATACCGCCGAACCAAAGTATGACATGCTGGTAAGCAGTATGACTTGTATCGCCCAAACTCACTTGTGTTCTACTCATGCATAAACATCTACGCATAAAACCTGGCTCGGATGCCACTGTTGGGGAACGTAGTAATTTAAAAAATTTCCTACGCACATGCAAGATCATGGTGATGCATAGCAACGAGAGGGAAGAGTGTTGTCCACGTACCCTCGTAGACCGAAAGCGGAAGTGTTAGCACAACGCGCGGTCGATGTAGTCGTACGTCTTCACGATCCGACCGATCCAAGTACCGAACGTACGGCACCTCCGAGTTCAGCACACGTTCAGCTCGATGATGTCCCTCGAACTCCGATCCAGCCGAGCTTTGAGGGAGAGTTCCGTCAGTGTAACATCCCAAATTTTCAATTTGGTATGTTACACATAGATCATCTTGCATATCATATTTTATTGCATTTTGACAAATCCTCGATAAATCCTAAGCAACTCAAGGACCCTCGGAGAGAGTTGGGGATTTATTGGATTTTATTCGGAGTTTATTTGCAATTTTAATTGCATTAAAAATATAGCATGTTTTCAAAAATTTATTTTGTGTCAAAAAAATGTTCACCTTGTTCTAAATATTCTAACTAGACGGGGAAAATTTGTTTTATTTTTTTGGATTTTTATTTATTTTTCTACAAATTTTTCGGCGGAACGTTTAAAAAAAAACCGCGCCGCGCCCGACCGGGCCGAGGCCCAGCCGAGCGGCGGCCCACGCCCGCGTCTCCCTCGCGCAGCCGCCACCGCCACCGCGCCCGAGTCCGCCTCGAGCACGGCCGCCGCCGCCTTGCCCCTCCCCCACGCCACCAGCCCCCCTCATAAATACCCTGCCGCCGCCGCCCTCCCTCTCACCCCGAGCCCGCCCGAGCCGCCGCCGCCTAGCGCCGCCGCCCCGCTCGCCGTTCGCCGCCGCCGGAGCCGCCCCTCGCCGCCCGAGCCCCGCCACACCCCGCCGCCCCTCGCCGAGCCCCGCCGGAGTTCCGTTCCGACGAGGTACCTTTCCGATGCCGTTTGTGAGCGTTCACCGACTCGTTCGTTTTAACGAACGCGTTCGTCGGATTTTCTCTGTTAACGAACGTCCGTTCTTTAACCGTTCGTCCGTTTTTCTTTTTTGTCAGATTTTTCCGCGATTATCTCAGATCTCGATTTCTGATCGAATCTTCGTTTCTGTTTAACTTTTAGCTCGTTTATCGGAATCAGGCGATTCAAGCGCCTAGAATTTCGTCTCGAAATTCTCTTTCCGTTTAACCTACTCAAACAAGTTTTTGCTACTGTAAAATTTGACCTAGATTCAGATTAGTAAACGAAGCTTGTTTCTTTCGCTGTTTGAGTTTCGTTGCTTCGTTCGAGTTGATTCTTTTTGCAAACCGCAGTTCTTAAGTTGAACTTTCTGGTTGGATTCTTCATTTGAGTTTTACCTGTGCATTAGATGAGTACTTATTGTTTGCTTGTTTGTTTGCGATAGAGTACCCGGAGTGTGCCGCTTGTTACTTCGAATCGCTAGGTTTCGCGGATCATCAGCAAGGCAAGTAACACTTTGATCATACCTTCCATACCCAGTTTTTATTGCATTAGATCTATTTCCTCAAACATTGCATGATTAGGATCTAATTAAATTATGGGAATTGGGAAGTAGTTGAGGTAGTACCCATTACCTGTTTTATTTATCAAACCCTTGGGAGTTACTTCTACGCTGCTATTATATTGCCATGCTATGCTCGTAGACGTGGATTGGGTTTGAGTGAAATTCATGACAGTTGTGAGATTGTTAATAATGGTTTACCTAAGGTGGCAACTAAAAATCACATCTGGGTGGATTGAGGCACCTGGAGAATCCAGTGTTGTCTGTTTGTATAAGGACCGCCACCCAGGCTCAAAGGGATCATAAGATCATTCATGCTGGAAACTTCCGTGTGTAGCCACAAGCTATTATGGGCTCTAGCATAGTTGAGTAGGTTACATGATCTCTTGAAGAGGTGGGCTAGCAGATGTAGGGGAAAGTAGGTGTAACTGTCCATCCGGAGTAAAGAGTGATTGTTTCTGAAAGACTGTGTCTCGGTCATCCGTTTCTCAAACATCATGTAGTGCGAGAATCAAGCGGAGGCGATCGAGTCTTGTGGGGAAAAGTGCGCAAACCTTTGCAGAGTGTACAAACTAATCATGGTTAGCCGTGTCCCCGGTTATGGACAACTTGAGTATCTAGTACCTGGATTATCATTTGAATCTCATCACCATGTTACTTTTAATTAATTTTGTGTTACATTATTCTCTATGTGTTACATTATTCTCTATGTGTTACATTGCCAGCATATTCTATGTGCTGACCCGTTTTCGGGCTGCAACGTTTCATGTTGCAAACTTTTCAGACGACGAGTAAGGTGCCTTAGGTCGTGGTCTTATACTCAGTGATGCCGCTGGAGTTGATGGACTCACTTATCTTCCAAGTCTTCCGCTGTTATCGTATTTAGATGGCCTTAAGCCATATTTATCATACTTATTCTCTTTGGAGATATTCGATGTAATAAGTGTGTGATTGCTACTCTGTTATAAATCCTCCATTTGTACTGTGCGTGTCAGCATTACTGATCCAGGGATGACACTGGTGCACAGCAGCACAGACCATTTGAGGTCTGGTCGCTACATTCCCTCTCGGAACCAAGAAGGATGGATCAATTGCAGCTTTCATCCAGGAGCAAAACCAACACATTCGTCGCCAGGAGAACCAGATATGCACGGACAAGGAAGAACTGAAGAAGGCATTAACCAAGATCAAGGAGCTGGAGGAAGAACTTAAGGCTACACGCGAGGATTATATGGAGGAAATCATCGCACTAGTAGGGAAGAATGACGACCTGGAGAAGAAGATTGGAGTATTCATGGGAAATCCAGTGCCAAAAGCAAAGGATGACGAATGCACTTGCCCGGATAACTACATCATCATCGACGACACCGACTCGAACCAAGTTAAGATGACTTTGTTGACGAAGCTGGAGCAGACATCATGGAGTCTTCAACGGATCAGAATTTCTAGTAGACCACCATATCAGTAGTAGTTTTTCCCCATTTAATAGTATAGTTCAAGCACTTTCTAACGCTAGTTAGATCGATTGTTATGCCTTGTTTGAATTGATTGAGTGATATTGATTGTATTTGTCTCATGAGCATATGGGTAGTGTTTTTCCCTCTAGACCTAATTCTATTCTTAACTCTCATCTTTTCTAACCCATCAGATGCCTCCGAGACGCGACACCGGATTTGTTTTCCCACCAGAGATCACCCAGTTGATTCAGCAACAGAATGCCCTGATGCAAGTGTTAGTGCAGAACCAAGGCAACAATAATAACAACAACAACCCACTACCACCACCACCTGTTGATCACTTAGCCCGTTTCTTAAGGCTAAACCCGCCGGTGTTCTCCAGTAGCACCGAGCCGATTGTTGCAGATGATTGGCTCCGCAAAGTTGGAAGGGAGTTTACCACTGCAGGATGCACAGATGCGGAAAGAGTGCGTTTTTCCGCACACCAGCTTGATGGACCCGCAACATCATGGTGGGAGAATTACACAGCCACACACCCTATTGACACTGTCACATGGGACCAGTTTCAGCAAGCTTTCCGTACAGCTCATGTTTCAGCAGGAGCTATGGCTATGAAGAAGCGTGAGTTTCGCAACCTACGCCAAGGAGGACGCACCGTAGGCCAGTATGTGGAGGATTTCAGTAAGTTAGCACGTTATGCACTAGATGACGTTGCTACAGATGCTGCCAAGCAGGAGAAATTTTTGGAAGGACTGAATGATGAACTGAGTATGCAGTTGATGGTAGCAACTTTCAACAACTACCAGGAGCTGGTAGATAGAGCTCTCATGATTGAAGGGAAGCAACAGCAGATTGAAAACCGTAAGAGGAAGTATGGACAAGGGAAGTATAACTCTGGAGCTCAATAGAAGCCTCGTTTTGCCCCGAAGCCGGGAGGACAGTTTCAGCATACCCATGGAGGAGGTAGTTCGCACAACCATAATGGCTCCAAGAATGGTAATGGAAATGGAGGAACCAACGGACAGAACCGCACCAACCCATCTACCCCAGCCAAGAGGGATCTAAGTCACGTTACCTGTTTCAAGTGCCAGAAGACTGGACATTATGCAACTGATTGTCCTGAAGCCCAGAATGGAAATGGTAATGGAAGCTCTGGGAAGAAGCCGAACCCGTTCAATAAAGGACACGCGAACCACGTGAGCGTGAAGGAGGTTGAAGCTCAGCCTGATGCAGTAATAGGTAAGTTTTTGGTTAAGTCATTTACTGCAACCGTTCTTTTCGATACTGGTGCATCGCATTCATTCATATCAAGGGGATTTGTGGATAAGTTTAAGTTGCCCACCAAAGTTCTCAGAACACCTATGTTAGTAACCTCGCCAGGAGCAGAGTATATGGCAAGCCAAGGATGTTTTCAGATGCCATTGTCCATTGGTAGGCATGTTTTCCCCTCAGACCTCATAGTTTTGGAGTCGCAAGGTTTGGATGTGATTTTGGGAATGGATTGGCTATCGTTGTATGGAGGAAACATCGGTTGCGCCAGCAAGTCAATTTTGCTTACCACCCCAGAAGGAAAAAGGATCAAGTATGTATCCAGGCATATGCCGAAGAGGACCCAAGTAAATTCCTTATCAGGAGTTGTACAGGAGGAAGTACCAGTGGTGAAGGATTACCCGGATGTATTCCCAGAAGAGTTGCCAGGCATGCCACCAGATAGAGACATTGAGTTCTTAATTGAACTTTTGCCAGGCACAGAGCCAATATCCAAGAGACCGTACAGGATGCCCGCAAAAGATTTGGAGGAAATTAAGAAGCAGATCAAGGAGTTACTAGATAAAGGCTATATTCGCTCAAGTTCGTCACCTTGGGGATCACCAGTACTTCTAGTGGAGAAGAAAGATGGATCATTGAGGATGGTTGTTGATTACCGTGGATTGAATGAAGTAACCATAAAAAACAAGTACCCACTGCCGATGATCAATGATTTGTTTGACTGCCTACAAGGAGCTAAAGTATTTTCCAAGATCGATCTACGATCAGGATACCATCAGTTAAAGATTCGAGAGCAGGATATACCTAAGACGGCTTTTACCACCAGATATGGATTATATGAGTATACCGTTATGTCATTTGGTCTGACTAACGCACCTGCCTATTTCATGAACCTGATGAACAAAGTGTTTATGGGGTTTTTGGATAAGTTCGTCGTGGTGTTCATTGATGATATTTTAGTCTTTTCCAAGAATGAGGAAGAGCATGAGGAGCATTTGCGATTGGTACTTGAGAAGCTCAGAGAACATCAGTTATACGCCAAGTTCAGCAAGTGTGAATTTTGGCTGAAGGAAGTGGGATTTCTTGGACATGTTATTTCTGGAGAAGGAATAGCAGTAGACCCTGCCAAGGTTGACACAGTGAAAATTTGGGAATCACCCACGACCGTTGGAGAAATCCGGAGTTTTCTTGGACTTGCAGGATACTACCGGAGATTCATCGAGAATTTCTCGAAGATTGCTAAGCCCATGACTGAGCTATTAAAGAAGGACACCAAATTCAATTGGACTGAGGATTGTGAAGCTAGTTTCCAGGAGTTGAAGAAACGATTGCTTACATCACCCGTGTTGATTCTACCAGATCAACGCAAGGATTATGAAGTTTATTGCGACGCTTCTCGTCGAGGACTGGGAGCAGTGCTTATGCAGGAAGGAAGAGCTGTGTCATATGCTTCACGACAACTTAAACCCCATGAGAAAAATTATGCTACACATGATTTGGAGTTAGCAGCCGTGGTGCATGTGTTGAAGACATGGAGACATTTCCGCATCAGAAACCATTGTGAGGTGTATACGGATCACAAGAGTTTGAAGTATATTTTCACGCAGAAGGAGTTAAATCTCAGACAGAGGAGATGGTTGGAGCTCATAAAGGACTATGATATGAGATTGCATTATCACCCAGGGAAGGCTAACGTAGTAGCAGACGCGTTGAGCCGCAAGAGTCATGTCAACACCCTCATGACAGGAGAGTTACCTCAGGAGTTAGCCGAGGACCTTCGTGAACTATGTTTGGAAATAGTCCCCAGAGGCTATTTAGCGACACTGGAGATTCAGTCTACCTTGATGGAAAGGATCAGAGAAGCTCAGAAGACAGACAAGGAGATTGAGATGATAAAGGAGAAGATGAGCAAAGGAAAAGCCAAGGGATTTCGTGAGGATAAGCACGATACCTTATGGTTTGAGGACCGCGTGTATGTGCCAAAAGATCCGGAGATCAGGAAGTTGATTTTGCAAGAAGCCCATGATTCACCGTACTCGATTCACCCAGGAAATACCAAGATGTATTTGGATCTGAAAAATACTTTCTGGTGGACCGGAATGAAGAAGGATATTGCTGAATATGTAGCAGTTTGTGATGTATGTCAGAGAGTGAAGGCAGAGCATCAGAAGCCAGCAGGATTGCTACAACCATTGCCGATACCCGAATGGAAGTGGGATAAAATAGGCATGGATTTTATCACCCAGGACTCGTGCAGGCTATGACTCAATATGGGTTGTAGTCGACCGTTTGACGAAAGTGGCTCATTTCATTCCAGTGAAGACCACTTACACCAGTGCTAAGTTGGCAAAGATATACATGACCAGGATCGTATGTTTGCATGGAGTTCCGAGGACCATTGTATCCGACAGAGGAACCCAGTTTACCTCGAAGTTTTGGAAGCAGTTACATGAAACATTGGGAACCAGGCTAGAATTTAGTACAGCTTTTCACCCACAGACAGATGGACAGAGCGAGAGAGTCAACCAGATTCTGGAGGACATGTTGAGAGCTTGTGCACTAGATTATGGATCTAGTTGGGATGACAATTTGCCATATGCGGAGTTTTCTTATAACAACAGTTATCAAACCAGTTTGAAGATGGCCCCTTTCGAAGCTTTGTACGGAAGGAGGTGTAGAACACCGTTGTTATGGGACGAAGTTGGAGACCGTCAGTTGTTTGGACCAGATTTGATTAAGGAGTCTGAACAGAAAGTGAGGTTGATTCGCGATAGGCTCAAAGTAGCCCAGTCCAGGCAGAAGAGTTATGCTGATTCTAAACGAAAGGAGACAGTTCACGAAGTCGGAGACAGAGTTTATCTTCGAGTATCACCACTTCGAGGAGTGAAGCGTTTTGGAGTTAAGGGAAATTAGCACCCCGTTTTATCGGACCATACAGAGTTTTGGAACGTATGGGAGAGGTTGCCTACTAGCTGGAATTGCCCGAAGGATTGTCTGGAGTTCATGATGTATTTCACGTTTCCCAGTTGAAGAAGTGCCACGCAGAAATGGCTGAGATACCACTGAGAGATACTGTGCCGCTGGAAGCGATTCAGCTGGAAAGTGATTTGACCTATGAGGAGAAACCAGTTAAGATTCTTGAGTATGCCAGCCGAGTTACCCGCAGTAAGGTTATCAAGTTTTGCAAAGTCCAGTGGAGTCACCACACGGAGGATGAAGCCACCTGGGAGCGAGAGGAAGATATACGGAAGGACCACTCCCACCTGTTTTCTAGCCAACCCGAATCTCGAGGGCGAGATTCATCTTAAGGGGGGTAGGTTTGTAACATCCCAAAATTTCAATTTGGTATGTTATACATAGATCATCTTGCATATCATATTTTATTGCATTTTGACAAATCCTCGATAAATCTTAAGCAACTCAAGGACCCTCGGAGAGAGTTGGTGATTTTCTCGAATTTTCATATTTGATTTTCATCAAATAATAAAACGAGGATTTTTGGTTTTAATTATTTTCTCTTCGGAAAAATATTTCATTAAAAATAAATGAGAGGAGAAAATATGACTTCTCCAAAATAATTGAAATATTGGAGGAAAAGTGTTAAAATCATTTATTGGATTTTATTCGGAGTTTATTTGCATTAAAAATATAGCATGTTTTCAAAAATTTATTTTGTGTCAAAAAAATGTTCACCCTGTTCTAAATATTCTAACTACACGGGGAAAATTTGTTTTATTGTTTTTGGATTTTTATTTATTTTTCTACAAATTTTTCGGCGGAACGTTTACAAAAAAAAAAACCGTGCCGCGCCCGACCAGGCCGAGGCCCAGCCGAGCGGCGGCCCACCCCCGCGTCTCCCTCGCGCAGCCGCCACCGCCACCACGCCCGAGTCCGCCTTGAGCACGGCCGCCGCCGCCTTGCCCCTCCCCCACGCCACCAGCCCCCCCTCATAAATACCCCGCCGCCGCCGCCCTCCCTCTCACCCCGAGCCCGCTCGAGCCGCCGCCGCTGGGAGCCCGCACCGCCGCCGCCTAGCGCCGCCGCCCCGCTCGCCGTTCGCCGCCGCCGGAGCCGCCCCTCGCCGCCCGAACCCCGCCACACCCCGCCGCCCCTCGCCGAGCCCCGCCGGAGCCCGCCGACCCCGCCGGAGTTCCGTTCCGACGAGGGTACCGATCCGATGCCGTTTGCCGGTTAAAAAAACCGTTCGTTTTAAAAAAAACCTAGATCGGTTTATTTCTTCGGTTTTGTTATTTTGTGAGCGTTAACCGACTGTTCGTTTTAACGAACGCGTTCGTCGGATTTTCTCTGTTAACGAACGTCCGTTCTTTAACCGTTCGTCCGTTTTTCTTTATCGTCGGATTTTTCCGCGATTATCTCAGATCTCGATTTCTGATGGAATCTTCGTTTCTGTTTAACTTTTCGCTCGTTTATCGGAATCAGGCGATTCAAGCGCCTAGAATTTCGTCTCGAAATTCTCTTTCCGTTTAACCTACTCAAACAAGTTTTTGCTACTGTAAAATTTGACCTAGATTCAGATTAGTAAACGAAGCTTGTTTCTTTCGCCGTTTGACTTTCGTTGCTTCGTTCGAGTTGATTCTTTTTGCAAACCGGAGTTCTTAAGTTGAACTTTCTGGTTGGATTCTTCATTCGAGTTTTACCTGTGCATTAGATGGGTACTTATTGTTTGCTTGTTTGTTTGCGATAGAGTACCCGGAGTGTGCCGCTTGTTACTTCGAATCGCTAGGTTTCGCGGATCATCAGCAAGGCAAGTAACACTTTGATCATACCTTCCATACCCAGTTTTTATTGCATTAGATCTATTTCCTCAAACATTGCATGATTAGGATCTAATTAAATTGTGGGAATTGGGAAGTAGTTGAGGTAGTACCCATTACCTGTTTTATTTATCAAACCCTTGGGAGTTACTTCTACGTTGCTATTATATTGCCATGCTATGTTCGTAGACGTGGATTGGGTTTGAGTGAAATTCATGACAGTTGTGAGATTGTTAATAATGGTTTACCTAAGGTGGCAACTAAAAATCACATCTGGGTGGATTGAGGCACCTGGAGAATCCAGTGTTGTCTGTTTGTATAAGGACCGCCACCCAGGCTCAAAGGGATCATAAGATCATTCATGCTGGAAACTTCCGTGTGCAGCCACAAGCTATTATGGGCTCTAGCATAGTTGAGTAGGTTACATGATCTCTTGAAGAGGTGGGCTAGCAGATGTAGGGGAAAGTAGGTGTAACTGTCCATCCAGAGTAAAGAGTGATTGTTTCTGAAAGACTGTGTCTCGGTCATCCGTTTCTCAAACATCATGTAGTGCGAGAATCAAGCGGAGGCGATCGAGTCTTGTGGGGAAAAGTGCGCAAACCTTTGCAGAGTGTACAAACTAATCATGGTTAGCCGTGTCCCCGGTTATGGACAACTTGAGTATCTAGTATCTGGATTATCATTTGAGTCTCATCACCATGTTACTTTTAATTAATTTTGTTGGGTTAATGATGATTCTTAATTGGGATTGAGATGCTGTCAACCATCTCAATGTTTAACAACCACGATGATAGTTAAATAAAATTTATTCCTTTGCAGTAGGGAAAAATTGGCTTTTCGCAAAACCATAACCATAGAGCTTTCCACCAGCCAAATATGCATGTAGTATAGCATCACTATGTTCATTATTCTCTATGTGTTACATTGCCAGCATATTCTATGTACTGACCCGTTTTCGGGCTGCAACGTTTCATGTTGCAGACTTTTCAGACGACGAGTAAGGTGCCTTAGGTCGTGGTCTTATACTCAGTGATGCCGCTGGAGTTGATGGACTCACTTATCTTCCAAGTCTTCCGCTGTTATCGTATTTAGATGGCCTTAAGCCATATTTATCATACTTATTCTCTTTGGAGATATTCGATGTAATAAGTGTGTGATTGCTACTCTGTTATAAATCCTCCATTTGTACTGTGCGTGTCAGCATTACTGATCCAGGGATGACACTGGTGCACAGCAGCACAGACCATTTGAGGTCTGGTCGCTACAGTCAGCACGATGGCGTGGTGACGATGATGATGTTCTACCGACGCAGGGCTTCGCCTAAGCACTGGTACGATATTATCGAGGTGGATTATGGTGGAGGGGGGCACCGCACACGGCTAAGAGATCCAATGGATCAATTGTTGTGTCTCCAAGGGGTGCCCCCTCCCCGTATATAAAGGAGTGGAGGAGGGGGAGGGCCGACCCTCTCTATGGCGCGCCCTAGGGGAGTTCTACTCCCACCGGGAGTAGGATTCCCCCTTTTCTAGTACAACTAGGAGCCCTTCCAAGTAGTAGGAGTAGGAGAGAAGGAAAGGGAAAAGAAAAGAGAAGGAAGGAGGGGGCGCCGCCCCTCCCCCTAGTCCAATTCGGACTAAGCCTTGGGGGGCGCGCAGCCTCCCCTCTCTCTTTCCCCTAAAGCCCAATAAGGCCCATATACTCCCCGGCGAATTCCCGTAACTCCCCGGTACTCTGAAAAATACCCCAATCACTCGGAACCTTTCCGATGTCTGAATATAGTCGTCCAATATATCGATCTTTACATCTCGACCATTTCGAGACTCCTCGTCATGTCCCCGATCTCATCCGAGACTCTGAACTACCTTCGGTACATCAAAACACATAAACTCATAATACCGATCGTCACCGAACTTTAAGCGTGCGGACCCTACGGGTTTGAGAACTATGTAGACATGACCGAGACACGTCTCCGGTCAATAACCAATAGCGGAACCTGGATGCTCATATTGGCTCCTACATATTCTAGGAAGATCTTTATCGGTCAAACCGCATAACAACATACGTTGTTCCCTTTGTCATCGGTATGTTACTTGCCCGAGATTCGATCGTCGGTATCTCAATACCTAGTTCAATCTCGTTACCGGCAAGTCTCTTTTACTCGTTCCGTAATGCATCATCCCGCAACTAACTCATTAGTCACATTGCTTGCAAGGCTTATAGTGATGTGCATTACCGAGAGGGCCCAGAGATACCTCTCCGACAATCGGAGTGACAAATTCTAATCTCGAAATACGCCAACTCAACAAGTACCTTCGGAGACACCTGTAGAGCACCTTTACAATCACACAGTTACGTTGTGACGTTTGGTAGCACACAAAGTGTTCCTCCGGTAAACGGGAGTTGCATAATCTCATAGTCATAGGAACATGTATAAGTCATGAAGAAAGCAATAGCAACATACTAAACGATCAAGTGCTAAGCTAACGGAATGGGTCGTCAATCACATCATTCTCCTAATGATGTGATCCCGTTAATCAAATGACAACTCATGTCCATGGCTAGGAAACTCAACCATCTTTGATCAACGAGCTAGTCAAGTAGAGGCATAATAGTGACACTATGTTTGTCTATGTATTCACACATGTATTATGTTTCCGGTTAATACAATTCTAGCATGAATAATAAACATTTATCATGATATAAGGAAATAAATAATAACTTTATTATTGCCTCTAGGGCATATTTCCTTCAGTCGGTCGTCAAGAATATTTTCTAACCTACACAAGTTATCAGCTACGGGGTTCTTAACTCCTTTCCTATCAGTAATATGTAAGTCAAATTCTTGTAGCAAGAGAACCCACCTAATGAGTCTAGGTTTAGCATCTTTCTTTTCCATAAGATATTTACTAGCATCGTGATCGGTGTGAACAATTAATTTGGAATCAACAATGTAGTATCTGGATTTATCACAAGCAAACACAACTGCTAAAAATTATTTCTCAATAGTAGCATAATTTCTTTGGGCGCTGTCTAGAGTTTTACTAGCATAATATATAACATTTAGTTTCTTATCAACCCCTTGTGCTAGAACATCACCAACATCATAATCTCTAGCATCACACATAATTTCAAAAGGCAAGTTCCAATCAGGTGGTTGAACAATAGGTGCAGAAGTTAAGGCTTTCTAAGTGTTTCAAAGCCTACTACACAATCATCATCACAAACAAATGGAACATCCTTTTGTAAAAGATTAGTAAGAGGCCTAGAAATTTTAGAGAAGTCTTTAATAAACCTCCTATAGAAACCAGCATGAGCAAAGAAACTACGAATACCTTTAATGTCTTTAGGACATGGCATTTTCTCAATCGCATCAACTTTAGCTTTATCCACCTCAATACCTCGTTCAGAAATTTTAAGCCCCAAGACAATACCTTCTTTCACCATAAAGTGGCACTTCTACCAATTCAAGAAAAGATTAGTTTGTACACATCTCTGCAAAACTCGATCAAGGTTGCTTAAGCAATCATCAAAAGAAGTTCCGTAAACGGAGAAATCATCCATGAAAATCTCAACAAATTTTTCACAAAAATCAGAGAATATAGCAGTCATACATCTTTGAAAGGTAGAAGGTGCATTACATAAACCAAAAGGCATACGTCTATAAGCATAAGTTCCAAAAGGACAAGTAAAGGTGGTTTTCTCTTGATCAGGTTGTGATACAGGTATTTGAGAGAAACCGGAATATCCGTCAAGAAAATGAAAGTGTGTGTACTTTGACAATCTTTCTAACATTTGATCAATGAAAGGCAGAGGGTAATGGTCTTTACTAGTAGCTTTGTTTAATTTTCTAAAATCAATTACCATTCTATAGCCAGTCACTATTCTTTGTGGAATGAGTTCATTTTTATCAGTAGGAACAACAATGATACCTCCTTTCTTAGGGACACAGTGAATAGGAATTACCCAACTACTATCAGGAATGGGATAGATCATACATGCTTCCAGAATTTTTTGTATTTCAGTTCTTACCACTTCCTTCATCTTAGGATTTAATCGACGTCGGTGATCAACAACGGGTTTAGCATCAGGTTCCATATTAACCTTGTGCTGACAAAGAGTGGGACTAATGCCCTTAAGATCATCAAGAGTATATCCAATAGCAGCACGATGCTTCCGTAGAACTTGTAATAATCTCTCTTCTTTGTGTTCTGAAAGGTTAGCACTAATAATAATAGGATATATCTTTTTCTCATCAAGGTAAGCATACTTCACGGGAGCGGCAACTTGCTTGCCATTCTTGGCAGATAAGAAGGATGGAAAAGTGAACAAAGGTATATTTGATATACATGTTATTGATGTGTACCTTACTAATGCTCTTAGTAACGCCTGGGTATTTGATACTGGTTTGGTTGCTCATATTTGTAACTCGAAACAGGAGCTGCAGAATAAACGATGATTGGCTAAGGACGACGTGACGATGCGCGTCGGGAATGGTTCCAAGGTCGATGTGATTGCCGTCGGCACGCTACCTCTACATCTACCTTCAGGATTAGTTTTAGACCTCAATAATTGTTATTTGGTGCCAGCGTTGAGCATGAACATTATGTCTAGATCTTGTTTAATGCGAGACGGTTATTCATTTAAGTCAAAGAATAATGGTTGTTCTATTTATATGAGTAATATCTTTTATGGTCATGCACTTTTGATGAATGGACTATTCTTGTTGAATCTTGATCGTAGTGATACACATATTCATAATTTTGATGCCAAAAGATGCAAAGTTGATAATGATAGTGCAACATACTTGTGGTGTTGCTATTTAGGTCATATTGGTGTAAAGCGCATGAAGAAACTCCATGCAGATGGACTTTTGGAAGCACTTGATTATGAATCATTTGATACTTGCGAACCATGCATGCCTCATGGGTAAGATGACTAAAACTCCATTCTCCGGAACAATGGAGCAAGCTAATAACTTATTGGAAATAATGCGTACCGATGTATGCGGTCCAATGAGTGTTGAGGCATGCAGCGGGTATCGTTATTTTCTAACCTTCACAGATGATTTAAGTGGGTATGGGTATATCTACTTGATGAAACACAAGTCTGAAACATTTGAAAAGTTCAAAGAATTTCAGAGTGAAGTGGAGAATCATCGTAACAAGAATATGAAGTTTCTACGATCTGATCGCAGAGGCGAATATTTGAGTTACGAGTTTGACCTTCATTTAAAACAATGTGGAATTGTTTCACAACTCACGCCACCTGGAACACCACAGTGTAATTGAGTGTCCTAACATCGTGACCGTACTTTATTAGATATGGTGCACTCTATGATGTCCCTTACCGATTTGCCTTTATTATTTTGCGGTTATGCATTAGAGACGGCTGCATTCACGTTAAATAGGGCACCGTCTAAATCCGTTGAGACGACACCGTATGAACTATGGTTTGGCAATAAACCTAAGATGTCGTTTCTTAAAGTTTGGGGATGCGACATTTATGTCAAAAGGCTTCAGCCTGATAAACTCGAACCCAAATCAGAGAAGTGCGTCTTCATAGGATACCCTAAAGAAACTATTGGGTACACATTCTACCACAGATCCGAAGGCAAGATCTTTGTTGCTAAGAATGGATCATTTCTAGAGAAGGAGTACCTCTCGAAAGAAGTGAGTGGGAGGAAAGTAGAACTTGATGAGGTAATTGTACCTTCTCTCGAATTGGAAAGTAGCATATCAGAGAAAACCATTCCCGTGATGCCTACACCAACTAGAGAGGAAGCTAATGATGATGATCATGAAACTTCAGGTCAAGTTACTACTGAACTTCATAGGTCAACCAGAACACATACCACACCAAAGTGATCCGGTAATCCTGTCCTGGAAGTTATGTTGTTAGACAATGGCGAACCTATGAACTATGAAGAAGCTATGATGAACCCGAATTTCAACAAATGGCTTGAGGCCATGAAATCTGAGATAGGATCCATGTATGAGAACAAAGTATGGACTTTGGTCGGCTTGCCTGATGATCGGCAAGCCATTGAGAATAAATGGATCTTCAAGAAGAAGACATACGCTGATTGTAATACCACTTTCTATAAGGCTTGACTTGTCGCAAAAAGTTCTCGACAAGTTCAAGGGGTTGACTACGATGAGACTTTCTCACTCGTAGCGATGTTTAATTAAGTCTATCCGAATCATGTTAGCAATTGCCGCATTTTATGATTATGAAATCTGGAAAATGGGTGTCAAAACTTCATTCCTTAACGGGTTTCTTAAAGAAGAGTTGTATATGACGCAACCAGAAGGTTTTGTCGATCCTAAAGGTGCTAACAAAGTGTGCAAGCTCCAGCGATCCATTTATGGACTGGTGCAAGCATCTCGGAGTTGGAATATATGCTTTGATGATGTTATCAAAGCATATGGTTTTATACATTACGGAGAAGCCTGTATTTATACGAAAGTGAGTGGGAGCTCTGTAGCATTTCTGATACTATATGTGAATGACATATTATTGATTGGAAATGATATAGAATTTCTGGATAGCATAAGAGGATACTTGAATAAGAATTTTTCAATGAAAGACCTCAGTGAAGCTTCTTATATATTGGGCATCAAGATCTATAGGGATAGATCGAGACGCTTAATAGGACTTCCACAAAGCACATACCTTGACAAAGTTCTGAAAAAGTTCAAATTGGACCAGTCAAAGAAAGAGTTCTTGCTTATGTTGCAAGGTGTAAAATTGAGTCAAGCCTGACCACGGCAAAAGTAGAGAGAAAATGAAAGTCATTCCCTATGCCTCAGCCATAGGTTCTATTATGTATGCCATGCCGTGTACCACCAGACCTAATGTGTGCCTTGCCATAAGTTTGGCAGGGAGGTACAAAAGTAATCCAGGAGTGGATCACTGGACATCGATCAAGAATATCCTTAAGTACCTGAAAAGGACTAAGGATATGTTTCTCGTTTATGGAGGTGACGAAGAGCTTGTCGTAAAAGGTTGCGTCGATGCTAGCTTCGACACAAATCCAGATGACTCCAAGTCACAAATCAGATACGTATTTATATTGAATGGTGGAGCTGTCAGTTGGTACAGTTCCAAGAACAGCGTCGTGGCAGGATCTACGTGTGAAGCGGAGTACATAGCTGCTTTGGAAGCAGCACATGAAGGAGTATGGATGAAGGAGTTCATTCCCGATCTGGGTGTAATACCCAGTGCATCAAGTCCAATGACAATCTTTTGTGACAACACTAGAGCAATTGCCTTAGCGAAGGAATCCAGGTTTCACAAGAGAACCAAACACATCAACAGACACTTCAACTCCATTTGTGAAAAGGTCAAGGATGGAGACATAGTAATTTGCAAAATACAAACGGATCTGAATGTGGCAGACCCGTTGACTAAACCTCTTCCGCGGGCAAAACATGATCAGCACCAAGACTCCATGGGTGTTAGATTCATTACTATGTAATCCAGATTATTGACTCTAGTGCAAGTGGGAGCCTGTTGGAAATATGCCCCAGAGGCAATAATAAAGTGGTTATTATTATATTCCCTTAATCATGATAAAGGTTTATTATTCATGCTAGAATTGTATTGACTAGAAACTTAAATACATGTGTGGATACATAAACAAATACCCTTGTCCCTAGTATGCCTCTAGTAGACTAGCTCGTTGATCAAAAGATGGTTAAGGTTTCCTAACCATAGACATGTGTTGTCACTTGATAATGGGGTCACATCGTTAGGAGAATGATGTGATGGACAAGATCCATCTGTTAGCTTAGCATATGATCGTTCAGTTTATGCTACTGCTTTCTTAATGTCAAATACTTATTCCTTCGACAATGAGATCATGTAACTCCCGGATGCCGGAGGAATACCTTGTGTGATATCAAAGGTCACAATGTAACTGGGTGATCATAAAGGTGCTCTACAGGTATCTCCGAAGATGTCTCTTGAGTTGCCATGGATCAAGATTGGGATTTGTCACTCCATGTGATGGAAAGGTATCTCTAGGCCCTCTCGGGAATACAGCATCGCAACAAACTTGCAAGCAAAGTGACTAAGGAGTTAGTTGCGTGATGATGTATTACGAAATGAGTAAAGAGACTTACCGGTAACGAGATTGAACTAGGTATGGAGATACCGACGATCGAATCTCGGGCAAGTAACATACCGAGAGATAAAGGGAACTACGTATGTTGTCATAAAGGTTCGACTGATAAAGATCTTCGTAGAATATGGAGGAACCAATATGGGCATCCAGGTCCTGCTATTGGTTATTGACCGGAGAGGCGTCTCGGTCATGTCTACATGATTCTCGAACCTGTAGGGTCCGCACGCGTAACGTTCGTTGATGATATAATATTATATGAGTTATGTGAAATTGTGACTGAATGTTGTTTGGAGTCCCGGATGAGATCACGGACATGACGAGGAGCTCCAGAATGGTCCGGAGGTAAAGATTGATATATAAGACAATACTATTTGGTCTCCGGAAAGGTTTCAGAATGCACCAAGTAATTGTCGGATCACCGGAAGGGGTCCCGGGAAGGCCACGGGGAGTTATTGGGTTTATTGGGCCAACAAGGGAAGCACACCAGCCCCTGTAGGCCGCCGTCCCTTAGGGAAGGAAAAGGGGGAGGGCTAGCCCCTCCTGCCTTCTCTTCCACATGAGAGAAAAGAAACAGGGGCGCCTCCCCTCCTGCCTTCTCCCCAAGCACCAAGAATGGAAGGGGGCGCGGGCAGGGTAGGAGCCCAGGGCGGCCGACAACCCTCTTGGGGGCGCCCTAGGCTGCGTCCCCTCATCCCCCTCACCTATATATATGGGAGGAGGGAGAGGGGCAACACACACCATGATCCCCAAGCTGTGTGCAGCGCCCTGTCTCCCTCTAGTTCGAGTTCCTCCTCTGTCCACGTCTGTTGTGCTTGGTGAAGCCCTGCGATAGTTTCACCACTTCCGTCACCATGTCGTCGTGCTGCCGAAACTCATCTACTACTTCGCCTCTCTTTCTGGATCGAGAAGGCGAGGAATTCATCGAGCTAAACGTGCACTGAACGAGGAGGTGTCGTGCGTTCGGTACTTGAACGGGACGGATCATGATGGTGTACGACTACATCAACCGCGTTGATAAAACGCTTCCGCTTAGCGATCTACAAGGGTATGTAGATGCTCTCCCCCTCTCGTAGCTATGCATCTGCATGGATAGATTTTGCGTGTGCATAGATTTTTTTCTCCATGCAACGTTCCTCAACCGTTTTCGCCTTTTGAAAGCGTATTTTCATTCGAACCGTTTTCTTTTTATGTTTTTATTAAAAACAGATTTTGACGACAACTTTGACTGGCTCTAGTTTTTAAACCATAACTCCAAATGACTTGATTCTTTTTCTGTTATTTCTCAAATTTCATCTACTTTATTTAGTATTTATTTCAAAACTTTCTAAAGAACTTTTTAGCACTATTTTGGCCTTGTGTGGTAATTGCAATATTTTGAAAATAGGAAAAAGGAGGGGAGATATAATTTTCAAAGTTTTGGAAGTGTGCCCAATCTTTGTGCATGCTCAAGGCAAGCATCTGAAAACATGATATGGTGACTGCATGATTGTTTGTTGGCAAGGATGATTGAATTATGAAGATGTTGAATTCACATAGAACTTGCATATGGTTATTTCTGCATGCATGATCAATTGATACTTTGTTACCCCGTTTAAAGAATGAAGTATGAGTGAGTATGGTCATCTTCACATGTCACATATTCCTTTGTTGGCCTGGGCTAATTTGCAGGAAGAATCAGTCACGAGAAAAGTGGTCGTGAGACTGAGATCTCATTGTGACGAGAATGATCAGTGAGGGTATGTTGGGACATACTAGGTGGTCACCCTGTTTGGTACTACCAAGAAAATATGTTGTGCTAACCACTTCAGGAAAACTTAAACCTCCTGAGTCGACCGTAGATCGAGTCTTGCTCCGGTAACCCCCATACTGGTTTCGTGCTACCACTTGTCCCTACCACAGGTAGGGTACGGTTCAGTAAGTTGTTAACCCCTTTCCCTGCACACACCGTACAGAGAGACCAAGATGAAGGTTTCTAGGTACCGGTTATAATGTCAGTCATCGGTTCAGGGGGCATGGGTGTATCCGGCTGGGCCGAGAGAGGGCACCCCTTGTAATCCACGTGTGTTAATAGTGATCCCATGCTACTCGAGACTATGGTCTCCCTGCCTTAGAGTTTCTCTTGAACGATGCTTTGGGTGATTCGTGGCATCCGGAAAGTTAATCTGGTGTGTGTGCTAGTCAGGTGTGTTTTCAACTGAGAGGCCGTAATGGGAATTAGTTAGCGCTTCGGTGTTGGCTAGGGAAATCCTATACACGTGGGTAAAGAGTACACCCCCTGCAGAGTTATATCTATTCGAATAGTCATGTCCGCGGGTTAAGGACTACAGTATGGGTTGGTCAAGTGTCGTTCTTAGTGTCAGCCTCCGGAGGAAATACTTAAATTGATCTTGGTTCATTCTGCAGGATGATTATTATCACTACTAGTGCCACTATGAATATTATTGTTGACATGAATATTGTTGTGGACTAACCTTTTCCTCTTATGTGCAACCTTGAGTATCTCTTTGGATGGCTAGACTACCTGGGATACTCATTTTTGTTTTCATTTCTGGGTATCACTTGGGATGGCTAGTCCAGCTGGATACTCATGTTATTATTTTTCTTATAAGCCCTTTATGAGGCGTCGCTTCAGACACCCGACGGTGGCATTTATTTTCAAGACCTCTCGAGGCGTTGCTTTTAGACACCCATTTGGCATTTCTTTTCCAAGACCTCTCCACGCATGGCATTCAGACACCCTCTTGGCATTTTTTTGGAATTCTTCGAGCGGTCCAACGCCCAACATTCCATTTCATTTTCTTGATTTACAACTAACGTGATTTACTTATCCGTCCACGCCATATGAATATTCATCATGCCATGCTTTAATTTTCAGTCAACTCATGCATATAATTTAATTCATCATGAGCACATGCATTCGGTATATCTTTTGTTCATCATGTTTGTGAGTACATTGAAACGTACTCACTGGATTGTCCCTGGCTATTGTCTAGGCCAGATCATGATTCAGAGAGGAGTACTATGAAGACACCCTGCAACCTAGGATTCGAAGATAGCAGCCACGCGAGATAGGAGTTATCCAAGTAAGTTGTTCCTATGGTAATGGAGTCCCATCAACGTTGGAGATCCACGAGTCACTTTCGTCATCCACCACTAGAGATCCTTGTTATATTCATTGGACCTTTAAGGTCTTGTACTCAAATTCTTGTAATTGCTTAGAACTCTGTAGCAAGGAAATGTCCACCAGCAACAATAATCCTAGGGCTGGTGATGACACAAGGGTATTTTGCTAGGAGTTTATGTCCCGAAACACTAGCCCCGACAGAGATCGATTTAGCCATTGCTAAGGCACAATGTCATGCACATTTGTAGTCGGATCATCAAAGTCAACTCTACCAAATTGATAGTTATCTTCTCATCAAAAGATCGGGACCCTCGCCTCTATCAAGTGGTATCAGTTTTTAGGTTACTCGATGAGATTTCCTCTTTTTCATAGTCGAGATTGCATATGTTCTCCATATCTATAGTCCATGAAAAGATCCAAAAAGTTTAGGACTGGATCATCATATCAGAACCAATCTGAGCCTTTCGCAATTTTCTGTTCGGTGTTTTTCTTTATTGAATTTGCGGTAGCATCATCGTGTCAAGTTGTTGCTCTTAGTATCTAGTTCCTTTAGAGTTTCGAGTTATTTTCACATTAGTCATGTCACTGCTGCATTATCATCCCTTTCGCTGTCGACCACCGCCATCCATCAATTTCCATCACCTACTCCCCATCGTTCATTATCATAATCATAGTTGAGGTCGTTCGCATCTTCTAATCATAGTTGAGGTTGTTCGCATCTTCACTTGATCCAATCTGCATCTTATCTACTTTGTTTGGTAAAGAGAAAAAATAGAGAGAGAGAGAGAAGAGTAAGAAAAAGAGAAGGAAAGAGAAGAAAAAATGTAAAAAAAATGTGAGAGAAAAAAAGAAAGAAAAAAAGAGAGAAATTTCAGATCTATCTAGACTCAATCTCGTATCTGAATTTGGATTGGAATCTGTTTTGCGCACTGTTCAGTAAAATAGGCATATCTTTCTGTTACGAAGTCCCTTTTGGCTCCACGAGTACTCAAATTAAAGCCAGCGACGAGCCGCAGCTGAATAGTTGCAGAAGCATGTTCAATATTTGGAATCTCAAAATCGCCTTCTAAATAGGTCTTTTTTCCCTTTGAAGTTTGCGAACACAGTTTGTTATATTTTTTCAGGCGAGTTTTAGAATGTTTTGCCTCCTCATGCCAACTCGTAATTGAGTGATTCTTTTTGCGCTTGAAAGCTTGATCGAGTATCATTCTTGAAAAAAAAAGATCAGAAAATTGGCACAAACTTTTCCAGAGGAAAGTTGGAGAGAGAGTGTTTGGTATATCCTGCTTGGAGCTTGTTTCTCATCATTATCTTTAATACCATTGTGATCTTCACTTATATCTTGCTATCCAGAGCTACTTCATATCCTTTGTTGCTGCTAGTTATGCTACGACGTGACCCTGTTAGTGTTCTAGGCTCGCGTTTCTAGTCCGGTCTAGCCTAGGGCCAGCACGGCCGTCGTTGAGCGTTTATTCAGCATTGCATCTCTGAATTGATTATTGCTAATCTTTTGCTACCATATATTTAAGCCTTCCAAGCTCCACATATTTCTACAACGTGTATACATATGTTTGCCTGGTAATCGCTTTACTTAATCTTCGGAGTTATTCAACACCGCTGGTTGCCAGTCACCACCTGTTGCATGGTAAGAACTTGTAAGACATTGATATTTGGTTTAATGTGAGTGTTTTACCACCACATCCGAGTAGTTAATAGGAACATTATTCTATAATTTTGTTCTTGTTTCTACTAATCTTGGCAGGATACAGAGTTGTCAGTTCACCGGCTTTGTTGATCGTGGGGGAGTGCCATCACCTAAGAAAATACAACAACCATCACGAGAGGAGCAAAGACATCAGAATGTGCCTAATCAGGTTAATGTTTCAATGCCACCTTTTAATGGTCGTTTTAGCCCTAATTTATATATTGAATGGGAGTACGAAATGAACGCTACATTTGCATCCCATAATTTTGATGAGCGTACAGAAGTTAAAGTTGCGGTTAGTATTTTTAGTAGCTTTGCTTTAGTTTGGTGGAGTGAACATTGTTGGTTATACTCTGGTTTTATACCTACTACTTGGGATGATTTAAAACTTGTCATGCGAGATAGATTCGTCGATGTTTATTATACTCGTGGCATGATTAAAAAAACTACAATATTTCAAACCAGGTAGTGACACCGTAACAAAATATTACGATGATTTACAAATGACCTTGTTGCACTCTTTTTTAGAAGAAACTGAAGAAGATTCGATGGATAGATTTTGGGGAGGATTAAACTGTGATATTCAGGAGATACTAATTCATGAAGAATGTTTTCCTATGGACCGTTTGTTTTGTCTTGCTTGTAAAGCTAAATAGGAAACAAAATGATGTGTTGCCCACAAGGAGAACAAGCATACATGCACACTCCAAGAGTTGATACGGTTGCTCCTTCAACTACTAGGCGTACTATGACAAATACATCCGTTGTTGTGAGGACTACATCACCTCCACCATGTGACACATCACCACCGAGAGTGCCTACATCATCTGAGTTGATCATAAGAGATAATGACAAAGGTATTGATCTCCCGCCTCCACGTGAGCATGATGAATGCCTTGTTAGTTTAAATGCACCATGTGATGAGCTACCCACTACTTTGACCACCTATTTTAGAGGACTATGTTGATGATTTGACTTTGCCATGTGATCAAACAACTTCAATATCGATAATGCTGAGTGCACCCACTGAACTAAATATGAAAGAACCATGTGAATCAGGCAATATCAATAATGCTGAGTGCACCCCCCCCCCCCGAAAGTATTCTCTTGATTTTTTGCTAGGGAAAATGGAATCATATAGTAGAAGGGGGCCACAGATGCCTGCTGGTGGGGCCACAAGCTCACATGGCGCGCCCCGGGGGGCGCCACCTGAGCTTGTGGCTCACTCGTGAGGCCCCTCCTGGTGATTCTTCTTCCAGTATTTTTTAATTACAAAATAATTCTCCGTAAGTTTTCAGATTATTTCGAGCTCCAGAGAATGGCTATCTCTGATGTAACTTTTTTAGGTCCAGAATTCCAGCTGCCTGGAATTTCCCTCTTCATGTGAAACTTGCAAAAATAGAGAGAAAAGGCATTCGAATTGCATTATGAAGTGAAATAATGAACCAAAACATAATAAATAACATTGGGAAAATATGACGCAAAATGGACGTATCAATCACTAAAGAGTTTACTCTTGATCAAATGATGCTTGTCCAATCCTTAAGCTACAACCTTCTTTCCATTCATCAATTGTGACATGCCTGTTTTAAATGTTTATTTTTGGAAGTGGATGTGATTGCCTTTAGAAGATATACATGCCAAGTGATATTCATTCAGTATGCCGAAGGCGACGTTTATGTGGTTGACGTTTTGCCAAAACATGCAAAACTCTCAACATGTGTAATGGCTAAATCTGACAAAGGGTGGATTTGGCACCATTGGCTTGGCCACGTTGGCATGAGAAACTTGTATAATCTTCTGAAGGGAGGCCATATCCTTGGAATAGCTGATGTCACTTTTCAGATGGATAAAGTTTGTAGTGCTTGTCTAGCCAAAAAGCAAGTTAGTAAGAAACATACTCCCAAGTGCACCACGACTACGAGGCCCCTTCAACTTCTCCATATATAGTTGTTTGGTCCCTCACATTATCAAAGCTTCAAAGGGAGTAAGTATGGCTTAGGTATTGTTGATGAATATTCTCGCTTCACTTGAATATATTTTTTGACGTCAAAATATGGGACCCAACAAACATTCAAGTCATTAGAAGTGACAACGGAACCAAAATAAAAAAATCTCAAGATGGGCGAACTTGTTGATAGTGAGGGGATTGCTCATGAGTTCTCCACTCCTTATTCCCCTCAATAAAATGGAGTTGCAAAGAGAAAGATTAGGCCACTTATTGAGATGGCAAGGGCAATGCTTGGTGATTTCAAGAGTCCACTCAATTTTTGGGCCGAAGCCATCAACACCATGTATGATGCTATCAACCGCATATATCTTCGCAGGCTTCTAGAAAAAACACCTTGTGTGATGCTCAACAAAAGAAGAAGACGGATATCTTCTACTGTCGTGTTTTCGGTTGTAAGTGTTTCATGCTAAATATGATACCAAGATAAAAATTTGAATTTAAGACCATTGAGGGTATTCTTGTTGTCTATGGTGCTAATTCACACTCATATAGAGTCCTCAACAAATCCATTGTATGTATGTATTGAGAAGTCTAGTGATGTGAGGTGCGGTAAATCTAATGGTTACCAAGTGGAATAGGTTGATCCAACTGTTGTAGGTGGCCTTGACCTCTCCCAAGCAATCAAGAAGATGGCCATTGGAGATATTGCTCCAACAAATAATTATGTTCCAAACTCTAGAGAGAAGACAAGTCCAGGCCAAGATGTTCCATCTACATCAACATACGGTCAACATGGAGCTGAACCTCAAGATCAAGTTCCACCATCAAGCCAAGATCAAAGGGATGACGAGGAAGAAGCTCAAGCTTCAAGATAAAAATTTGTTCAAAAAAACATTTTCCCAGTAGAATGCTACAAAATATTCAAGGCCTTCGATGCAATTCCATTCTTGGAAGTCCGTCACAAGGGAGTCTTACTCGCTCTAAATTAGCTAAACTTTTGCGAGAAACACTCTTTTGTGTTTTTCCTTGAACCCTAAAGGTAGAAGAAGCTCCTATTCTTTCGAATTGGATGATGTCCATGCATGATGTACTCAACAACTTCCCCCGTGAGGACGTGTCATTCGGGCAAAGTGAGACCAAGTGATATGCACCAAAATGCCATTGCGACAAAGTGGGTATTTAACAACAAGCAAGAGAAAGATGGCCAAGTCACTCCAAATAAGGCAGGGTTAGTGGCTCAACGTTTCACCCGAATCTAAAATTCCGTTTTTGGTGATATATACCCCCGTTGCCCGTCTTGAGGCTGTTTGCTTATTTCTTGATTATGCCAACCATCATAATTTCATTTTGCATCAAATAGATGTTAAGAGTGCCTTTTTTAACGGATCAATTTAAGAAGAGGTATGCGTATGACTACCACCGGGTTTCGAGGACCCGAGCACGTTTATAAAATTCACATGGCTTTATATGGTTTAAAGTAATCTCCTAGAGCTTGGTATGACTAAATGTACTAATTTCTAATCTTGCATGGATTTATGGTTTGTAAAGTCGATAACATTCTTTTTACTAGGAGGCATAATGGTGAGATTTTAGGCTAACAGGCTAGGCTCTGCCCTCACACGCGTTGTCTAGGGCCGGCCTCACACGGTCACTCGAGGCCTCCTTGTGGAGCAAGGAGGCGAGCTTGCCGGCATCCTCCGGTGGCAGCGGGGAGAGGTAGAGGAGACAGGGGCGGCGGCTAGGGTTACCCCGTTCCTCCGGAGCGGCACGGGTGTGTGCTTATATTTCCGTCAGATGCTATCCGGGGAGATGGGATTAAGCCGTTGTCCAGATTGTTGAAGCCATATCACTGTAGTGTTGTATGTGTGCACCAAGTGTTGCATGCTAGGGTGCTATTCTTTTCAAAGCAAAAAGTATACTCCTGAAACGCTTATAAGATCGGATCACCATCTAAACTATTTTTTCCAAATAATAAGTGCCACATGTCAGGTGCGTGACACTTCGGCCTTGACGTTTTTTATGGCAATTTCAGTCATAGAAGGATGGCAAATTACAGTGACACACAACAAATTTCTGTCAAAAATAATTGAAGCACGAAAGTTGCCATGACAATTAAAATGACATTCTCACGTCATCAAATTTGTCATAAAAAACATTCGAAGTTGCCATGTACTTGTGGCAGACGTATCAGATTCACTAATTTTACAGTACTTCTGAAACGCCTGTACTAGTAAATTACAGCATGGTAACAATTAATGTACTTCTGTGCACAACAGCTAATTTAGCCGTGCAAATTGCCAAGCACTACTCCCGGCGGCGAATTCCATTCCCCCGCTTGGCGCACGCGCAGGCAGGGGCACTAGTGCCGTAGGCTCGGGCCCGATGCGAGCTCGGAAAGAAAGTTAATGGCGGCAGGCACGCATGCAGTGGCCGGAAGAGCGAGCAAATGATGAGGTGATTAATACCCACGCAGTTAACCAAGCTGCAATGCGTCCATTGGTCACACGCCCCTCGGCTGGGCGGCTACAGCTGCAGCCCCGTTTAATAGTCACCCCCGGCCGAATATTATTCTATTTTTTAAGAGAAAAATAATAATTACTGTAACGGAACAACAAGTTCGATCGTACGAATTCAACGACACACGATAGAAAAATTGCATAAGGGTTCCAAACCTTCAAAATGCATTTAAAAATTCTTTGAATAAAAAAGGCTTTACAGTCTACCTGTACAACTGGTTGCGATGCAGCGGTGTGTTGGAAAAAGAACATATTTCTTTGAGTTATTATACGGAGAGGTGGATATCTTTTTGAGTTGTTTGAATTGCTTACCGCATGTGTCATGTGGTCGGAGAGGTGGATATCTAGCATGACACAATGGACATCAGTATACGTACTACCCGATTTCCAACAAGTATTGTCACAAGAGGGAAACGAGACCTTCAATCAACATTCATCACTACAAAACATCATCGAACGAGCTTTCGTGTTCTACAGAAGAAACGGCGAATCCTCCTCGGTGTCACACGCTGCAAAGTTAATAGGCAAACAAAGATAACTACGCACGCGCGTGGCTTCACGTACAACGGTGAGAGCAAACTAAGTGATCCGCGTTTCGACATTGTTGATAATGGATGTTATGATCACAAGGAGAGCGCTTCTCATTAGTTTGCACTCAGCAATGAAGGTAACATATGGATCCCATACATCATGCTATTCTTGTGTGTGTCTTTGTAGCGACCAGACTTCAAACAGTCTGTACTTCTGTGCACCAGTGTCATTCCTGGATCAGTAATGCTGACACGCACAGTACTTGGAGGATTTACAACAGAGTAGCAATCACACACTTATTACAACGATTATCTCAAAAGAGAAATTAGTATGACAAATATGGCTTAAGGCCATCTAAATACGATAACAGCGGAAGACTTGGAAGATAAGTGAGTCCATCAACTCCAACGGCATCACTGAGTATAAGACTACGACCTAAGGCACCTTACTCGTCGTCTGAAAAGTCTGCAACATGAAACGTTGCAGCCCGAAAACGGGTCAACACATGGAATATGCTGGCAATGTAACACATAGAGAGTAATGAACAAGATAATGCTATACTACATGCATATATAGCTGGTAGAAGGCTCTATGGTTACAGTTTTGCGAAAAGCCAATTTTTCCCTACTGCAAAGGAATAAATTTTATTTAACTATCATGGTGGTTGTTAAACATTGAGAATAGTTGACAGCATCCTCAATCCCAATTAAGTATCATCATCAAAACCCAACAAAATTAATTAAAGTATCATGATGAGATTCACATGATAATCCAGATACTAGATACTCAAGATGTCCATAACCGGGGACACGGCTAATCATGATTAGTTTGTACACTCTGCAGAGGTTTGTGCACTTTTCCCCACAAGACTCGATCGCCTCCGCTTGATTCTCGCACTACATGATGTTTGAGAAACAGATGACCGAGACACCGTCTTTCAGAAGTGTTTGCACCTTACGATGTGATAGACCGTACCAACCTACATCCCCTACATCTGCTAGTCTACCACGTAAGAGTTCACACAACTTAATCAACTATGCTAGAGCCCATAATAGCTTGTGGCTGCACACGGAAGTTTCTAGCATGAATAATCTCATGATCCCTTTGAATCTGGGTGGCGGTCCAAAAGAAAACAGGCAATCCTGGAATACCCAGGTAACTCAATCCACCCAGATGTGAGTTTTAGTTGCCACCTTAGGGTTAACCATTAATTAACAATCTCACATCTGTCATGGTAACACTCAAACCCAATCCGCGTCTACTAGCATAGCATAGTAATATGAGCAAACGTAGAAGTAACTCCCAAAGGTTTGATAGTAAACAGGTAATAGGTACTACCTCAACTACTTCCCAATTCCCACAGTTTAATTAGATCCTAACCATGCAATGTTTGAGGATTGGTCTAATGCAATAAAACTGGGTAGTAAAGAAGTATGATCAAAGTGTTATCCGTGAAACCTAGAGATTCGAAGTAGCAAGCGGCGCACTCCGGGTACTCTATCGCAAACAAACAAGCATACAATAAGCACTCATCAAATGCACGGGTAAAACTCAAATAACAGATCTAACCAGA
This sequence comes from Triticum aestivum, assembly GCF_018294505.1. NCBI lineage: Eukaryota > Viridiplantae > Streptophyta > Magnoliopsida > Poales > Poaceae > Triticum > Triticum aestivum. The sequence continues at coordinate 287,640,528 of NC_057811.1, forward strand.
AAGTTCAACTTAAGAACTCCGGTTTACAAAAAGAACCAAATCGAACGAAGCAACGAAAGTCAAACGGCGAAATAAACAAGCTTCGTTTACTAATCTGGATCTAGGTCAAATTTTACAGTAGCAAAAACTTGTTTGAATAGGTTAATCGGAAAGAGAATTTCGAGATGAAACTCTAGGCGCTTGAATCGCCTGATTCCGATAAACGAGCTAAAAGATACACCAGAACGAAAATCTGGTTAGAAATCGCGATCTGGAATAATCGCGGAAAATCCGACGAAAAAGAAAACTGACGAACAGTTAAATGAACGGACGTTCGTTAACTGCGACTAACCGGCGAACACGTTCGTTAAAACGAACGGATCGGTGAACGTTCACTAACTAACTAAACCGAAGAAAATAAACCGATCTATTTAAAAAAAATATCTAGGGTTTCGGAAAAAAAATAAACCGAACGGTTTAAAAAAACGGCACGGCGGCGGCGGCTCGGCTATACCTCCGGCGGGCAACTCCGGCGGGTCGGGACGGGGCTCCGGCGGGTTCGGGAGAGGGCGGCGAGGGCGACGGAGCTCGGGCGTCGTCGGAGGCGGCGAGGGGCGACGAGGGCGGCGGCGTACGGAGCTTCCCGAGGCGGTGGCGTCGGGCTCCTGCTCCGGCGGGTCCTCTCGGCGGCGGGGCGGCTTCGGGTCGGGGCGGGGTCAGGAGAGGGGCGGCGGGGGAGAGTATTTAAGGAGAGGGGGTGTGTTGCCGTGGGGAAGGGGGCAAGGGGCGGCGGCGAGCGGGACTCGGGGCGGCGGCCGTCTCCGTCTCGGTCTCCAGGAGGGAGACGAGGCTTGGGGCTGGGCTGGGCCGTCGGCTGGGTTTCGGCCCAGTCGGCGCGCTTCGCGAGTTTTTTTTAATAAATTAATTCCGCCGAACTAAAAAAAATCCTAGAAAATAAATAAAAATCTAAAAATGCCAAAATAAATTTTCACCGTCTAATTAAAATAATTAGAACAAGATGAACATTTTCTTGGCCCAAAATGCAGTTTTGAAAACGTGCAATTTTTCTAATGCAATTAAAATTGCAATTAAAATCCGAATAAAATCAAATATTTGATTTTAATATTTTTCCCCCAATATTTCAATTATTTTGGAGAAGTCATATTTTCTCCTCTCATTTATTTTAATATGAAATATTTTTCGGAGAGAAAATAATTAAAACCAAAAATCCTCGTTTCATTATTTGATAAAAATCAAATATGAAAACCGCGAAAAATCCCCAACTCTCTCCGAGGGTCCTTGAGTTGCTTAGGATTTTCGAGGATTTCGCCAGAATGCAATGAAATATGCTATGCAATGATGATCTAATGTATAACATTCCAAATTCAAAATTTGGGATGTTACAAACCTACCCCCTTAAGATGAATCTCGCCCTCGAGATTCGGGTTGGCTAGAAAATAGGTGAGAGTGGTTCTTCCATAGATCTTTCTCTCGCTCCCAGGTGGCTTCGTCCTCGGTATGGTGACTCCACTGAACTTTGCAAAACTTGATAACCTTACTGCGGGCGACTCGGCTGGCGTACTCAAGAATCTTAACTGGTTTCTCCTCATAGGTCAAGTCATTATCCAGCTGAATCGCTTCCAATGGCACCGTATCTCTCAGTGGTATCTCAGCCATCCCTGCGTGGCACTTCTTCAACTGGGAAACGTGAAATACATCATGAACTCCTCACGATACTTCAGGCAATTCCAGTTTGTAAGCAACTTCTCCCATACGCTCCAAAATTTTGTATGGTCCTACAAAACGTGGCGCTAACTTTCCTTTAACTCCAAAGCGCTTCACTCCTCGAAGTGGTGATACACGAAGATAAACTCTATCTCCGACTTCGTGAACTGTCTCCTTGCATTTAGAATCCGCATAACTCTTCTGCCTGGATTGGGCTACCTTGAGCCTATCACGAATCAACTTCAGTTTCCGTTCAGACTCTTTAATCAAATCTGGTCCAAACAACTGGCGGTCTCCAACTTCGTCCCATAACAATGGTGTTCTACACCTCCTTCCGTACAAAGCTTCGAAAGGGGCCATCTCCAAACTGGTTTGATAACTGTTGTTGTAAGAAAACTCTGCATACGGCAAATTGTCGTCCCAACTAGATCCATAATCTAGCGCACAAGCTCTCAGCATGTCCTCCAAAATCTGATTGACTCTCTCGGTTTGTCCGTCTGTCTATGGGTGAAAGGCTGTGCTGAACTCTAGCCTGGTACCCAAAGTTTCATGTAACTGATTCCAAAACTTTTAAGTAAATTGGGTTCCTCTATATGATACAATGGTCCTCGGAACTCCATGCAGAGACATACGATCCTGGTCATGTATATCTTTGCCAACTTAGCACTGGTGTAAGTGGTCTTCACTGGGATGAAATGAGCTACTTTCGTCAAACGATCGACTACAACCCATATTGAGTCATAGCCTGAACGAGTCCTGGGCAATCCCGTGATAAAATCCATGCCTAGTTTATCCCACTTCCATTCGGGTATCGGCAATGGCTGTAGCAATCCTGCTGGCGTCTGATGCTCTGCCTTTACTCTCTGACATACATCACAAACTGCTACATACTCCGCAATATCCTTCTTCATTCCGGTCCACCAGAAAGTATCCTTCAAATCCAAATACATCTTGGTATTTCCTGGGTGAATCGAATTATGCGAATCATGGGCCTCTTGCAAGATCAACTTCCTGATCTCCGGATCATTGGGCACATAAACGCGGTCCTCAAACCATAAGGTATCGTGCTCATCCTCACGAAATCCCTTGGCTTTTCCTTTACTCATCCTTTTCTTTATCTCATCAATCTCCTTGTCTGTCTTCTGAGCTTCCCTGATCTTTTCCATCAAGGTAGACTGAATCTCCAATGCTGCTACATAGCCTCTCGGAACTATTTCCAAAGATAGCTCGCGAAGATCCTCGGCTAACTCCTGGGGTAACTCTCCTGTCATGAGGGTGTTAACATGACTCTTGCGGCTCAACGCATCAGCTACTACGTTAGCCTTTCTGGGGTGATAATGCAATCTCATATCATAATCCTTTATGAGCTCCAACCATCTCCTTTGCCTGAGATTCAACTCCTTCTGCGTGAAGATGTATTTCAAACTCTTGTGATCTGTGTACACCTCACAGTGATTTCCGATGAGAAAATGTCTCCATGTCTTCAACGCATGTACTACGGCTTCTAACTCCAAATCATGGGTGGCATAATTCTTCTCATGGGGTTTAAGTTGTCGTGAAGCATATGAAACAACTCTTCCCTCCTGCATTAGCACAGCTCCAAGTCCTCGACGTGAAGCGTCGCAATATACTTCATAATCCTTGCGTTGATCTGGCAGAATCAGCACTGGTGATGTAACCAAACGTTTCTTCAACTCTTGGAAACTAGCTTCACATTCCTCGGTCCAATTGAATTTGGTGTCCTTCTTTAACAGCTCTATCATGGGCTTAGCAATCCTCGAGAAATTCTCAATGAACCTCCGGTAGTATCCTGCAAGTCCCAGAAAACTCCGGATTTCTCCAACTGACGTGGGTAATTCCCAGCTTGTTACTATGTCAACTTTGATGGGGTCTACTGCTATTCCTTCTCCGGATATAACGTGTCCGAGGAATCCAACTTCCTTCAGCCAAAACTCACATTTGCTGAACTTGGAGTATAGCTGATGTTCTCTGAGCTTCTCAAGTAGCAAACGCAAATGCTCCTTATGCTCCTCTTCGTTCTTTGAGTAGACCAAAATGTCATCAATGAACACTACGATGAACTTATCCAAAAACTCCATAAACACTTTGTTCATCAGGTTCATGAAATAGGCAGGTGCGTTAGTCAGACCAAATGACATAACGGTATACTCGTACAGCCCATACCTGGTGGTAAAAGCCGTCTTAGGTATATCCTGCTCTCGAATCTTCAACTGATGGTATCCTGATCGTAGATCGATCTTGGAAAATACCTTAGCTCCTTGTAATCGGTCAAACAAATCATTGATCATTGGCAGTGGGTACTTATTTTTGATGGTCACTTCATTCAATCCACGATAATCAACAACCATCCTCAATGATCCATCTTTCTTCTCCACTAGAAGTACGGGTGATCCCCATGGTGAAGAACTTGGGCGAATATAGCCTTTATCCAGTAACTCCTTAATCTGCTTCTTAATTTCTTCCAAATCCTTAGCGGGCATCCTGTACGGTCTCTTAGATATCGGCCATGTGCCTGGCAAAAGTTCAATCAAAAACTCTATGTCTCTATCTGGTGGCATGCCTGGCAACTCTTCTGGAAATACATCCGGGTAATCCTTCACCACTGGTACTTCCTCCTGTACAACTCCTGATAAGGAATTCACCTGAGTCCTCTTCGGCATATGCTGGGATACATACTTAATCCTTCTTCCTTCTGGGGTGGTAAGCAAAATCGACTTACTGGCGCAATCAATGTTCCCTCCATACTTCGATAATCAATCCATGCCTAATATCACATCCAATCCTTGCAATTCCAATACTATTAGGTCCGAGGGAAACACGTAGTTACCAATCCTTAATGGTAACCGATCACACCATAAACTAGCCATATACTCTGCTCCTGGTGAGGTTACTAACATGGGTGACCTAAGGGCTTGGGTTGGCAGTTTATACTTATCCACAAATCCCCTTGATATGTATGAATGCGATGCACCAGTATCAAAAAGAACGAGTGCAGTAAATGACTTAACCAAAAACTTACCTATTACGGCATCAGGTTGTGCTTCAACCTCTTCCACGCTAACGTGGTTCACATGTCCTTTGTTGAAAGGGTTCGGCTTCTTCCCAGAGCTTCCATTTCCATTTCCATTCTGGGCTTCAAGACATTCATTGGCATAATGCCCAGTCTTCTGGAACTTAAAGCAAGTGACTTGGCTCAGGTCTCTCTTAGCTGGGGTTGAAGGGTTGGTACGGTTCTGGCCGTTGCTTCCTCCATTCCCATTACCATTCTTGGAGCCATTATGGTTGTGCGAACTACCTCCTCCATGGGTATGCTGAAACTGTCCTTCCGATTTCGGGGTAAAACGTGGCTTCTGCTGAGCTCCAGAATTATACTTCCCTTGTCCATACTTCCTCTTACGGTTTTCAATCTGCTGCTGCTTCCCTTCAATCATGAGAGTTCTATCTACCAACTCCTGGTAGTTGTTGAAGGTTGCTACCATCAACTGCATGCTCAGCTCATCATTCAGTCCTTCCAGAAACTTCTCCTGCTTGGCTGCATCTGTAGCAACGTCATCTGGAGCATAACGTGCTAACTTACTAAAGTCCTCCACATACTGGCCTACGGTGCGTCCTCCTTGGCGTAGGTTGCGAAACTCACGCTTCTTCATGGCCATAGCTCCTGCTGAAACATGGGCAATACGGAAAGCTTGCTGAAACTGGTCCCATGTGACAGTGTCAATAGGGTGTGTGGCTGTGTAATTCTCCCACCATGATGTTGCGGGTCCATCAAGCTGATGTGCGGCAAATCGCACTCTCTCCACATCTGTGCATCCTGCAGTGGTCAGCTCCCTTCCAACTTTGCGGAGCCAATCATCTGCAACAATCGGCTCGGTGCTGCTGGAAAACACCGGCGGATTTAGCCTCAAGAAACGGGCTAAGTGATCAACAGGTGGTGGTGGTGGGTTGTTGTTGTTGTTGTTGCCTTGGTTCTGTACTAACACTTGCATCAGGGCATTCTGCTGCTGAATCAACTGAGTGATCTCCGGTGGGAAAACAAATCCGGTGTCGCGTCTCGGAGGCATCTGATAGGTTTAGAAAAGATGAGAATTGAATGAGGTCTAGAGGCAAAACACTACCCATATGCACATGAGACAAACACAAACAATATCACTCAATCAAACAAGGCATACAATCGATCTAACTATCGTTACAAAGTGCTCGTACTATACTATATACATGGGGAAAATACTACTACTGATTATGGTGGTCTACTAGAAATTTTGATCGGTCGAAGACTCCATGATATCTGCTCCAGCTTCATCAACAAAGTCATCTTCACTGGGGTCCGAGTCGGTGTCGTCGATGATGATGTAGTTATCCGGGCAAGTAGAATCGTCATCTCCTCCTCTTGGAGCTGGGTCTCCCATGAATACTACGATCTTCTGTGTCAGGTCGTCATTCTTCTCCAACAACGTGGCGATCTCCTCCTCATCCATCGCGCGTAGACTTGAGTTCTTCTTCCAACTCCGTGATCTTGGTCAATGCCTTCTTCAGTTCCATCATGCCTGCGCACATTTGGTTCTCCTGGCGACGAATGTGTTGGTTTTGCTCCTGGATGAAAGCTGCAATTGATCCATCCTTCTTGGTGCTGATCATCTCCCATTGCTCATCTCAGCATCCACAAATCTGATAAATAGTATCCTTAAGCTCCCTGTGGTAGACTTCTCCAATGCGTCCCATAGAGATGTGGGCTGCCATGCTCTTCCCTAAACTCCAGGTTGGTGCATCAAAGGAAAACTCTATAGGCTCAGTGAATGGCGTAAACGTCCTTCCTGGAACTTGAACTTGAATCTTCCAGCGCTCCTCTTCTGGTAGTGTGGCTTTGTAAGTCCCGGTGAAGCTTGGTATTCCGATGTTCAGGTACTTAGTGACTTCCTTCAAGTGTCGTCCAAAAGGTGTATCTTCATCCGGTTGCATGAACTTGTTCCTTGCATCCGCCATTCCTAAAAGAGTAGAAAGTGGAGAGGAGTCAGAAATGAGAAGAGAGTAGTGTTCTAGGGTTTAAGCTTAGTGGTCGTGTCCTACAGTCAGCGTGTGCTCTGATACCACCTTTGTAGCGACCAGACCTCAAACAGTCTGTGCTTCTGCGCACCAGTGTCATCCCTGGATCAGTAATGCTGACACGCACAGTACTTGGGGGATTTACAACAGAGTAGCAATCACACACTTATTACAATGATTATCTCAAAAGAGAAATTAGTATGACAAATATGGCTTAAGGCCATCTAAAGACGATAACAGCGGAAGACTTGGAAGATAAGTGAGTCCATCAACTCCAACGGCATCACTGAGTATAAGATTACGACCTAAGGCACCTTACTCGTCGTCTGAAAAGTCTGCAACATGAAATGTTGCAGCCCGAAAACGGGTCAACACATGGAATATGCTGGCAATGTAACACATAGAGAGTAATGAACAAGATAATGCTATACTACATGCATATATGGCTGGTAGAAGGCTCTATGGTTACAGTTTTGCGAAAAGCCAATTTTTCCCTACTGCAAAGGAATAAATTTTATTTAACTATCATGGTGGTTGTTAAACATTGAGAATGGTTGACAGCATCCTCAATCCCAATTAAGTATCATCATCAAAACCCAACAAAATTAATTAAAGTAACATGATGAGATTCACATGATAATCCAGATACTAGATACTCAAGATGTCCATAACCGGGGACACGGCTAATCATGATTAGTTTGTACACTCTGCAGAGGTTTGTGCACTTTTCCCCACAAGACTCGATCGCCTCCGCTTGATTCTCGCACTACATGATGTTTGAGAAACAGATGACCGAGACACAGTCTTTCAGAAGTGTTTGCACCTTACGATGTGATAGACCGTATCAACCTACATCCCCTGCATCTGCTAGTCTACCACGTAAGAGTTCACACAACTTAATCAACTATGCTAGAGCCCATAGTAGCTTGTGGCTGCACACGGAAGTTTCTAGCATGAATAATCTCATGATCCCTTTGAACCTGGGTGGCGGTCCAAAAGAAAACAGGCAATCCTGGAATACCCAGGTAACTCAATCCACCCAGATGTGAGTTTTAGTTGCCACCTTAGGGTTAACCATTAATTAACAATCTCACATCTGTCATGGTAACACTCAAACCCAATCCACGTCTACTAGCATAGCATAGTAATATGAGCAAACGTAGAAGTAACTCCCAAAGGTTTGATAGTAAACAGGTAATAGGTACTACCTCAACTACTTCCCAATTCCCACAGTTTAATTAGATCCTCACCATGCAATGTTTGAGGATTGGTCTAATGCAATAAAACTGGGTAGTAAAAAAGTATGATCAAAGTGTTACTTGCCTTGCTGATGATCCGTGAAACCTAGAGATTCGAAGTAGCAAGCGGCGCACTCCGGGTACTCTATCGCAAACAAACAAGCATACAATAAGCACTCATCAAATGCACGGGTAAAACTCAAATAAATGATCTAACCAGAAAGTTCAACTTAAGAACTCCGGTTTGCAAAAAGAAACAAATCGAACGAAGCAACGAAAGTCAAATGGCGAAAGAAACAAGCTTCGTTTACTAATCTGGATCTAGGTCAAATTTTACAGTAGCAAAAACTTGTTTGAATAGGTTAATCGGAAAGAGAATTTCGAGACGAAACTCTAGGCGCTTGAATCGCCTGATTCCGATAAACGAGCTAAAAGATATACCAGAACGAAAATCTGGTTAGAAATCGCGATCTGGAATAATCGCGGAAAATCCGACGAAAAAGAAAACTGACGAACAGTTAAATGAACGGACGTTCGTTAACTGCGACTAACCGGCGAACACGTTCGTTAAAACGAACGGATCGGTGAACGTTCACTAACTAACTAAACCGAAGAAAATAAACCGATATATTTAAAAAAATCTAGGGTTTCGGAAAAAAAAATAAACCGAACGGTTTTTAAAAAAAACTGGCACGGCGGCGGCGGCTCGGCTATACCTCCGGCGGGCAACTCCGGCGGGTCGGGACGGGGCTCCGGCGGGTTCGGGAGAGGGAGGCGGGGCTCGGGCGTCGTCGGAGGCGGCG
>NC_057811.1:287649594-287650946 GCF_018294505.1 Triticum aestivum
ACGGGGCTTCCCGAGGCGGCGGCGTCGGGCTCCTGCTCCGGCGGGTCCTCTCGGCGGCGGGGCGGCTTCGGGTCGGGGCGGGGTGAGGAGAGGGGCGGCGGCGGAGAGTATTTAAGGAGGGGGGTGTGTTGCCGTGGGGAAGGGGGCAAGGGGCGGCGGCGGTCTCCGTCTCGGTCTCGAGGAGGGAGACGAGGCGCGGGGCTGGGCTGGGCCGTCGGCTGGGTTTCGGCCCAGTCGGCGCGCTTCGCGAGTTTTTTTAATAAATTAATTCCGCCGAACTAAAAAAATCCTAGAAAATAAATAAAAATCTAAAAATGCTAAAATAAATTTTCACCGTCTAATTAAAATAATTAGAACAAGATGAACATTTTCTTGGCCCAAAAATACAGTTTTGAAAACGTGCAATTTTTCTAATGCAATTAAAATTGCAATTAAAATCCGAATAAAATCAAATATTTGATTTTAATATTTTCCCTCAATATTTCAATTATTTTGGAGAAGTCATATTTTCTCCTCTCATTTATTTTTATACGAAATATTTTTCGGAGAGAAAAATAATTAAAACCAAAAATCCTCGTTTCATTATTTGACAAAAATCAAATATGAAAACCGCGAAAAATCCCCAACTCTCTCCGAGGGTCCTTGAGTTGCTTAGGATTTTCGAGGATTTCGCCAGAATGCAATGAAATATGCTATGCAATGATGATCTAATGTATAACATTCCAAATTAAAATTTTGGGATGTTACAGTCTTTTCTTGACGGTTAGTTTTATGGTGTATACTTTTGTTGGGAGAACCATGTAATACTTCGAAGATTTTTCTTATTCATGTTATATTCTCAAGTACTCATATATGAGACATGACGTTTGTATGATATTTGTATATGTGACAATGATCTTTCTCTTTTTCCATGGTAACATTTCATGATGTTTGAAAATCGCTTCTATGTTCATAGAGGGGCAAAAAGCTAAAAATTAACTTAATATCATTTTTTTCTGCGAAAACTCAGGATTGTTTTTTCATAACATAGTTACAATCCAAGGCCATTACAAACTTTTCATCGGGTATATCACAACTTAAGCTGAAGAACAGGAACCGAAAAGAATTGGTTGCCTTCACTGGTGGAGCTAGGTAGAAAATGATTGGGGGGGGGCTAAAATTTGAGTGTTTGGGGGTACAAGATGTTAAAAACGAATCCTGCTATACACATGATGATTTCCCTCACGATCTACACACGACATCTCACCTACACCATTGGATTGCCCCTCTTTTTTAATCGGTGTGGCTTCAAATCATGTTTTGTGCAAATTGTGCATGGAGTATCGTGTGCACAACACTTCCGGTTAAAAAAT
>NC_057811.1:287651265-287657458 GCF_018294505.1 Triticum aestivum
TTACTCTCGGTGGTTTATTTCCACATCAGATTATCTGGGGCTTATTTTCAGTGCAGCTAAGCCCAACCTGATATATATAGTCATCTTTAAAGGTACATGACTTAAGTCTTAAGACTAGCCACAGTGGGAGTAATTTCAGCAGTAACATCGAGTCCAACTCAGCAAATTTGCTTATGTGCCAATGAGTCAATGAGGAAATAGGTAGTTTGAGTAACTTAGCTAGTTACTGTAACATCACACGTCCCAATACAATATGAGTTTATAACCTAAATGAAGCTTTCTATAAAGGTAGTAACATAGTCTAGGGATATGTGTATGTTACTCTCCAATGTGGCTAGTCTAAATAAATACTGTATTTTTAGATGTTAATATACACGCTGCACAAGATAAAGTAAAAAAGAACTCCGCATAATCTCAAAAAATAAAGAATAGAGAATTTGATATATTCAAAAGAGAAAAGAAAAAACAAATTAGTCCCTCCGATCCATATTAATTGATGCACACTTAGTGTAGTGTAGTACTAGTATAACTTTATAAAGTCATACCAAGTCTGCGACAATTAATTTGTATTGGAGGGGGTATTTGTTTTTTGACGAATGGAAGACAGAAACAATAGCCATTTCGAGATTTAAAAACAAGTAGTAGCCATTTTCATTTCTAAAAGAGCATCGACTGAGCTATAGCCATTTTTCAATTGATTGAGAAATGGCAACCCGCCAAGCCTAGAAACCACAACAAAGTCAATATCAAGTGGTTCGTGGTGTATTTTGTCGAAAAGAAGAAGGAAAAATGGAATCGTGGTTATATTAGCCCTTCCTTCTCTTGCCCATCGCCCCCTCTATATAAGCAGCTTCCCCGCGCCTCATCATCCCCTCACAGTCCCAAGTCCCAACACACCCAAGCACATCGCCATTCCACAGCGTGGACATCATGGACGTCGACGCGGCCGCACAGACGCACGCGCACGCACACCGCCACCGCAGCAAGCGTTCTTCCTTGGCGTCCGGCGACGTGTCCCCGACGGGCATGCAGTACCGCGGGGTGCGGCGCCGTCCGTGGGGCCGGTTCGCGGCGGAGATCCGGGACCCCGCGTCCAAAGCGCGCCGCTGGCTCGGCACGTACGACACCGCCGAGCAGGCCGCCTGCGCCTACGACGTCGCCGCGCGCTTCATGCGTGGAGCCAAGGCGCGCACCAACTTCCCCGCACCCGTCGATTCCTGGCCGGCGGGGTACTGGCCGTGGGGCCAGTCGACGGCGCAGGCGCATCCGCCGGCGCAGCTCAACACCTTCATCCTGCACAACCTCATGAGCTCCTCCCCGCACGGCTGCGTCCTCCTCCATCACGCCGGCCACGGCCACTCCCACGTGAACCCCCCTCCGCCGCCCATACCGACGCCACCATCGCCTCGTCCCGCTGCTTCGTGCGCCGCTAAGGTCACCATGCCAGACACCGCCACGGCCTCGGCGTCGTCTGTTCCTGGAGCGGAAGACGACGACGACTGGGACTGGGCCGGCGTCCTGCAAGGGCGAGATCCGCCGGAGACGGGGCTGCTGCAGGACGTGGTGCACGGCTTCCACGCGAGCAGGCGGCCGCGCGACCACGTTCGCACTGCCGAACCTGACGCGTCGGTCTGGCTGCCGAACCAGGAGAGGCACGAGGCTTTCGGCGGCGTATCCACTTCTTGGGGCGCCGGCGACAACGGGTACGAGGACGAGGGCGAGTTCCCAATGCTGCCGCAGGGGCTGCTGCAGGACGTAGTCCAGTACCCTCCGTTCATGGAGGTCGTGGCAGCGCCGTCTGCCATGGGCCGCAGCCGCAGGGCGTGATGTCGAGTGCATGCGATGCAATGCGGTGCTAGGCGCGCTTGTTGTGCATGCAATCATCGGTGAAATTAGTACTCTAGGCTTTAAGATTTGCTTAGCCACCTCTATATATACACGCCAGTGTCTAATCAATCATGCTACCGTGTACTGGATCAACTTTTGGGGATTGAAATTTGGTCTTTTAGCTAGCAAATGCATGGAAATTAAGCTTATCGAATCTTATGGTCCATTTTTTGTGTGGTTTTTCACCATGTTGATTTGGTGAAATTCCTTATCTGTGTTAAAGCTAAATTTTGGGGACCTCTTCAATGTGACGGTGCCTCGCAAGAACTCCGGTAGTAGATTAAGATTTACGCATGCTTGCAACGGATGGTGTTTCTACTGATTCATACTTACTATTTTTTGCGAATGCATGCATGCATTCATCAAGCTTGTTTTCCAAAGGTGAACGCAAACGCATGTCGAGTTCTCGATCTTATTGCGCCCAACGCCGCTCATTGTATTCGATGTAGCATCACGACATTGCCGATGGGCGACGGCACCGGTGAAAACTAAAGGGGCGGCCCAGTAATGCCGTGGTGAGCGCCGCGAGACGAAAAATAACACGGCCAGTTCACGACGGGCGCATCAAATGCCAGCATATGCACGGGCACGCGCGATGTTCATCAGTCAGTAGTAATACTTTGCCGCCCAACCCTAGCCGCCCCTCCTCCTCACCCCCCTCCCCCTCTTTCCCTTCCTCGCCGCTGCCTGAGGCAGCCGCCGGGCAAGCCCGGGGCGCCAAGGATGGCGGCGGCGGGGCCTCCGTTGCCCTGCCTATGCGTGGGGAACCCCGGATCTGCAGCGGCGGCTTCATTGGCAAGGCACGGCCGGTTAGGAGCCATGCGGGTGGTGGATCGGGCGTCCCGATCACGCGGGCAGCGGGATCCGGTGGTCGTTGGCGGCCGGCAGCGGCTTCTGCGGCGGTCGGTGCGTGCGATCTGGCACCTCCCCTCCTCCCCGGTTCAGCGTGTGGGCCAGCCTGGTCGGGCGGCGCTTCCTCTTGGTCGCCAGTTCTATACAGGAAGCACTGGTGGTGGTGGGGATCTAGTTCGGGCGAAATCCCTGGTCGGCCATGACTGGCCGCGTCGACGGCGACGCCCGAGGGCGCCGTTCCTCTCCTTGGAGGCAAGGTCTCCCGGGCGAAAGCCCTAACTTTGTTGGGCGGCGGCGGCGCTCGCGGCGCCGTTTCCTTCTTGAAGGCGCCGCTTTGGGAACCTTGGGGTTGGGTGGCGCTTGTGGGTGGTGAGCGACGGCGGTGGTGCAACCCTATCCTAGCATGGATTTACGTCCGTTGCTTGGAGATGGACTCGCGTAGGTGGAGGTCGTCGTCTGTCGTCGTGGTGGCGTCAATGGCGGTGGACCTGCCAAGGCTCGCGTAGGTGGAGGTCGTCGTTTGGCGTCGTGGTGGCGTCGATGCGGAGGACCTGCCAAGGTAGTCACCTCAATTTGCTCTGAAGATGGACCAGTGGAAGATGGCGGCGACGACACATGTGAGTGCGTCGGACCAGTTTGAGCCCTGGACCCGGCAGATGGCTCGGTCGGGGCCTCCGGCTTTAGATGTTAGGCTTAGGTGAGAGGTCAGGGTATATGGCCCAGCTTGCACCCCTTCATCATTTCGATAGGAGTAGCGGCAGATGTTGCCAAGATGGCGGATTCAGGCATATTGTTGTTCTACTTTGTAAGGTCCTCGAAAATAATGAATAAAATGCTCGTATGCATCTCTCAGATGCAGAGACCAGGGGTCATCCTCCTTTTCTTAAAAAAAGTAATACTTTGCTGCTCGGGGTCGGGTGCCGAATCGATTCGGCGGTCCGCTTGCGTACGCTCTGGCTTCTCGGATCGAAATATCAATCTCTCGGTCCGCAATCCTGGATCGGCACACGTTAACTGCTCGGAGAGCCAGTTTTGTTTCTCCACTGCCATAAATAATGCCTTTGTTTTTTTTGAAACAAGGCAAAAGACTTGCCATTTCATTAATTAAGAAGAAGGTCTAGACATAAGCCGTAGCATGGCAAAAACAAAGGAAAGCCTATTCTTGCGACATAAGAGTACTTAGTTGACTAGCTCCAGCTAGCGCCCAAAGATGGGCCTCCTCTTTGATCTTTGCAACGATGACGATGGCCGGGGCGGCCGTCTTGCGGAAGACTCTCGCATTTCGCTCCTTCCAAATTTCCCACGAGACAAGCATCATAACTGACATGATCGCCTTCTTGGTGTGGCCTCCGGAACTGGTCGTTTTGAGCCACCAATCAGGGACGGAAACCTCATGCCGCCATGCCGCTATAGATTGGCCATGAATGCCAAGCCAAGCGATGATCTTATTCAAAACTCGGGCGGTAAATCTACACTGGAAGAGAAGGCGAGCAGCTCACTCCTGAGTCTGCTTGCATAGGGGGCATAGGCCGCAATTCGGCCATCCTCGCCGTTGCAGCCGATCGGCCGTCTAGACGCGATTCCGAATGATCAACCAAGCAAAAAAATTGCATTTCGGCGGGGCCCAAGACTTCCAGATCGTGGTAGAGGTCGGACTGAGAACTTGTCCCGCAAACTACTCCATGTAAGCAGTGGCCATCGAATATTCTTTACTAGAAGTGAATTTCCAAAGTATCATATCCTTCCTATCCAAGCTGAGAGTAACCTCTTGTAGCATCCCCTAGAGAGTGGCGAACTCCTGGATGTGGTCTAGAGAGAGGCCCTGAGAGGTGTCAATCTGGCTGATCCAGGAGTTGTTATCAAGCGTTTTGCTGACCAAACGCGCCTTCCTTTTAGATATCTCAAAGATCTTCGGTGCCACATCTTTTGGTCGAAGGCCATTAAGCCATGATGATTCCCAGAATTTTGCCTTTTTACCATCCCCAATGGTCACAGTCGTGAACGCCGTGAAGAGATCTCTATCAGCGTTGCTACATGGCGTCTCCATTCCGGCCCAAGTCTTAGGTGGGTCAGCCCACTCGAACCAAAGCCATCGAAGCCGAAGGGCGGTGGCAAATTTTTTGAGGTTTAGAACGCCCAGGCCACCAAAAATCTTGGGTTTGCAAACTAGGTTCCAGTGAACCTTACATTTGCCTCCAGACACCTTTTCGCAGCCTGCCCAAAGGTATGCACGTCTCAGGCTATCGATCTTCTTCCGCACGCCAACTGGGATATCCAGGGGTGTTAGGCAATAGATTGCTATGGCTGTGAGAACCACTTTGACCAAAATGATGCGCCCCGGGGCAGCCACATGCATGTCCAACCAAGGTGGGAGCTTGCCCGCAATCTTGTCCTCAAGGTATTGGAAGTGGATGCGTTTTAGCCTCGTGACCGATGGAGGAAGGCCAAGTTACCGCAAAGGAAAAGAGGTCCGGACAGCAGGGAAGGCCTGAAGAATGTCATCAAGGTCGAGGTTGGCACAACGAATGGGCACAACCAAACTTTTGTTGCAGTTGGTGACAAGGCCGGTGACCTCACCAAAGGAGCTCGGCGTCAAGGCAAGGAACTGGATGTCCACCTTGATTGGTGCAACAAAGATGGCTGCATCATTGGCATACAGGGATGCCCGAATCGGATTTCCATGCAACGGGTGAAGGTTGCCTTGCTCGGTGGCCTTAGAGAGCATGCGGTGGAGGGGGTCAATGGCAAGGACAAAGAGTAGGGGGGATAGAGGATCCCCCTACCGAAGTCCACGGCCATGCTTCATAGGGTCGCCCGCAATACCATTGAGAAACACTCTGGATGAGGCCGTGGAAAGTAGTGCAGAAATCCAATCACAGAAACGACTTGGGAAATGATGGTGACGCAACAAATCCATGAGGTAATCCCAACGAACCGAGTCGAAGGCATTTTTGATGTCGAGCTTGAACATCAGGGTTGGAGACTTGGTAAGGTGAAATCGACGTGCTAGGTTGCGGACATACATGAAGTTATCATGGATACTTCTTTTCTTAATAAAAGCACTCTGCGTGTTGGAAACCAGCGCGGGCATGTGAGGGGCCAGCCGAGTGGCCATCATCTTCGCAATAATGTTAGCGACCGCGTGAATCAAACTTATTGGTCGGAAGTCAGAGATGCCCTCTGCTCCATCCTTTTTGGGTATGAGAGCAATGTTGGCTGAGTTGAGCCAGTGGAGGTTGCTGACAGGGAGATTGGAGAAACTATTGACAGCAAGCATGATATCAGGTTTTATGATGTCCCAACACTCCTTGAAAAAAACTCCTGTGAAACCGTCCGGGCCCGTAGCTTTGTCCCCAGGAAGATCTTTGATAGCAGCTCAGACCTCCTCTTCAGTCAATAGGGCACCAGTTTCGAGAGATCACAGGTCTATGGCGGGATGCATCCCCAATTGAAG